>NC_086361.1:23359611-23512710 GCF_036324505.1 Eleginops maclovinus
TGAGGCACGACGAGTCCTTTGTTGTCTTTGTTGAGCTGCTGCAAGGAAATAAACATTAACCCTGAACACACTCACCTGTCAGCGTGTCACAGGTTGTTTTTATAGCCCTGAACTCTGGCGTCAAAATCCACAAGTTTTAAATGTCATGTGACAAAAGAAGAGGATTTCTTTTATCACAAAAGCATTATTCACTGCACCCAGAATACCTGTCCTTTAACTGAGTTTTCCATTTCCTGCTACTGTGTACTTACTGCCACCACAGTTCAGAGGTAAATGGTGTACTTTTACTCCCCTACATGTATTTGATCCCTTTAGTTGCTAGGCAGATTAGGATTAATGATGGTAAATATAATCTCCCTTAAATCAGACTGTAGTTCACCTGCAGTAAATCCAGCAGCTTCCCTGCAGTATACAAAGCCATTCAAACTAGCTGCACCTTTACCAGCTCTGAGAACACTTTAATGATCAATCATTATAAAACATATCAGAGATATTATTCTGAGATGGACCAATCAGACAATGACTACTTTTACTGTCGCTGCTTTAAGTACATTTAGAGGAGAGTACTTTCTACTTTCACTGGAGGAACATTTAGAATACTTTCACTGTGACAGAGTATTCCTACACTCTGGTACTTCTACTTTACTCAAGTACAAGACCTGAGTACTTCTACTTTACTCAAGTACAAGACCTGAGTACTTCTACTTTACTCAAGTACAAGACCTGAGTACTTCTACTTTACTCAAGTACAAGACCTGAGTACTTCTACTTTACTAAACTACAAGATCTGAGTACTTCTACTTTACTCAAGTACAGGATCTGAGTACTTCTACTTTTACTCAAGTACAAGATCTGAGTACTTCTACTTTTACTCAAGTACAGGATCTGAGTACTTCTACTTTACTCAAGAACAAGATCTGAGTACTTCTACTTTACTCAAGTACAAGATCTGAGTACTTCTACTTTACTCAAGTACAGGATCTGAGTACTTCTACTTTTACTCAAGTACAAGATCTGAGTACTTCTACTTTACTCAAGTACAAGACCTGAGTACTTCTACTTTACTCAAGTACAAGACCTGAGTACTTCTACTTTACTCAAGTACAAGACCTGAGTACTTCTACTTTACTCAAGTACAAGATCTGAGTACTTCTACTTTTACTCAAGTACAAGACCTGAGTACTTCTACTTTACTCAAGTACAAGACCTGAGTACTTCTACTTTACTCAAGTACAAGATCTGAGTACTTCTACTTTACTCAAGTACAAGATCTGAGTACTTCTACTTTACTCAAGTACAAGATCTGAGTACTTCTACTTTTACTCAAGTACAAGATCTGAGTACTTCTACTTTACTCAAGTACAAGACCTGAGTACTTCTACTTTACTCAAGTACAAGATCTGAGTACTTCTACTTTACTCAAGTACAAGACCTGAGTACTTCTACTTTACTCAAGTACAAGATCTGAGTACTTCTACTTTACTCAAGTACAAGATCTGAGTACTTCTACTTTACTCAAGTACAAGATCTGAGTACTTCTACTTTACTCAAGTACAAGATCTGAGTACTTCTACTTTTACTCAAGTACAAGATCTGAGTACTTCTACTTTACTCAAGTACAAGATCTGAGTACTTCTACTTTTACTCAAGTACAAGACCTGAGTACTTCTACTTTTAATCAAGTATTTTTTTTCTCATTGGTTAATATTTGCTGTTCTGACTTTAACTTGAACTGCTTTGGTTCACTTTCCTCGCTGCAAATGCATGATTTTCGGACAGACATATAAAGAGTAGAACATTTTGCCAAAATGTTCTGTTTTAAGAAGCCGGAGACCAAAAATAGAGCAACCAATGGGTGAATATTGGACCTGGTGTCCACCATAAGGCAAAACAAGGCGAGTGTGTTTATGCTTTCCAAGAAACGTCCTGAAAATAAATATTTCATTTGGCTTGAGGTCAGCTGTTCGTCGCCATCAATGTCACATCGATGGGTTTAGAAGCGATGGCAGAAGTCGAGCTTTTATAATGACATGTTTGTTTTACTGCAAAGAACATACAGGTGAGAGAAAGCACATATTTCACACAGCTGTTGAAACGCAACCAGGTCAGTGCATGTTTCCTCGTGGTTTTTTCATCCAATTATGAAATTAAGCTTCAATTAAAAGTGAAGAAGACTGGTGTTTATCTCATCACGCACGCATCATGACAGTCACATCATCAGCACACACTTCCCCCCACGTGACCAGGGGAGATCAAACCCCGCTTTATGAGGTGTAACGGCAGTAAAAACTAATGAACGCTCCATCGGGGGCGAAGACATTTCCATCGAACGACCAATGGCCTTCGTCGAACGTATTGCAGCTCCGGCTCCCCCCCCAGGTGTTGAGCTGCTGATGCTGGAGGCTGATCCCTGCACACCTGCCCGGGCCTTTGAAGCAGCAGAAGCACTGCTGGTCCATCTCCAGGGGACGAGAGGAGGCTCGTGTTGGGATTTTGTTTTTAATACTCTATAACATAAAAACCCTCCTGTGGTGTTCCGTTATTACCTCTCCATTCACAGGGATTAGTTTCAGTAGCAGCACGTGCAAGTATGCAGCGTCTCTACTTTAAAGAGTCCTCTCCTGCAGATGTTCAGGTGTATATCAGTATGTAGAGTCTCTACTTTAAAGAGTCCTCTCCTGATGATGTTCAGGTGTATATCAGTATGTAGAGTCTCTACTTTAAAGAGTCCTCTCCTGCTGATGTTCAGGTGTATATCAGTATGTATTGTCTCTACTTTAAAGAGTCCTCTCCTGCTGATGTTCAGGTGTATATCAGTATGTAGAGTCTCTACTTTAAAGAGTCCTCTCCTGCTGATGTTCAGGTGTATATCAGTATGTAGTGTCTCTAATTTAAAGAGTCCTCTCCTGCTGATGATCAGGTGTATATCAGTATGTAGAGTCTCTACTTTAAAGAGTCCTCTCCTGCTGATGTTCAGGTGTATATCAGTATGTAGTGTCTCTACTTTAAAGAGTCCTCTCCTGCTGATGTTCAGGTGTATATCAGTATGTAGTGTCTCTACTTTAAAGAGTCCCTCCTGCTGATGTTCAGGTGTATATCAGTATGTAGTGTCTCTACTTTAAAGAGTCCCCTCCTGCTGATGTTCAGGTGTATATTAGTATGTAGAGTCTCTACTTTAAAGAGTCCTCTCCTGCTGATGTTCAGGTGTATATCAGTAGTGTCTCTACTTTAAAGAGTCCTCTCCTGCTGATGTTCAGGTGTATATCAGTATGTAGTGTCTCTACTTTAAAGAGTCCTCTCCTGCAGATGTTCAGGTGTATATCAGTATGTAGTGTCTCTACTTTAAAGAGTCCCCTCCTGCTGATGTTCAGGTGTATATCAGTATGTAGTGTCTCTACTTTAAAGAGTCCCCTCCTGCTGATGTTCAGGTGTATATTAGTATGTAGAGTCTCTACTTTAAAGAGTCCTCTCCTGCTGATGTTCAGGTGTATATCAGTATGTAGAGTCTCTACTTTAAAGAGTCCTCTCCTGCTGATGTTCAGGTGTATATCAGTATGTAGAGTCTCTACTTTAAAGAGTCCTCTCCTGCTGATGTTCAGGTGTATATCAGTATGTAGAGTCTCTACTTTAAAGAGTCCTCTCCTGCTGATGTTCAGGTGTATATCAGTATGTAGTGTCTCTACTTTAAAGAGTCCTCTCCTGCTGATGTTCAGGTGTATATCAGTATGTAGTGTCTCTACTTTAAAGAGTCCTCTCCTGCTGATGTTCAGGTGTATATCAGTATGTAGAGTCTCTACTTTAAAGAGTCCTCTCCTGCTGATGTTCAGGTGTATATCAGTATGTAGAGTCTCTACTTTAAAGAGTCCTCTCCTGCTGATGTTCAGGTGTATATCAGTAAGTAGTGTCTCTACTTTAAAGAGTCCTCTCCTGCTGATGTTCAGGTGTATATCAGTATGTAGTGTCTCTACTTTAAAGAGTCCTCTCCTGCCTGATGTTCAGGTGTATATCAGTATGTAGAGTCTCTACTTTAAAGAGTCCTCTCCTGCTGATGTTCAGGTGTATATCAGTATGTAGAGTCTCTACTTTAAAGAGTCCTCTCCTGCTGATGTTCAGGTGTATATCAGTATGTAGAGTCTCTACTTTAAAGAGTCCTCTCCTGCTGATGTTCAGGTGTATATCAGTATGTAGTGTCTCTACTTTAAAGAGTCCTCTCCTGCTGATGTTCAGGTGTATATCAGTATGTAGTGTCTCTACTTTAAAGAGTCCTCTCCTGCTGATGTTCAGGTGTATATCAGTATGTAGAGTCTCTACTTTAAAGAGTCCTCTCCTGCTGATGTTCAGGTGTAGAGAGACTTTGACTGAGACGAAGGCAACACAGTAGTCCTGATGTTTGATGGTGGTGTGTCGGAGCCTTCAGACCCCCAGTTCAGCAGCAGAGCCTCTCTAATGTTTCCCATTAGCTTTAAGGCCCATCCAGAGGCTCACCTGAGCATCAGGACCCCTACCTGGCTCCCCCTCTGCTCTCTGGGAGAACAAAGGCCTTGTGATCCTCATTACACGGCACTCTGGAGATTAAGCACAGATGTGAGGCAGTTTACGCTCTGCCCAAAACCCTCTTTTACAGCCACATAAATTCATCGGAGTCCATTCGTTTGATGTTGGCGGAGCGCCGCGTTCGTCACGGGATCGACAAGGTGAGGGTCTTTGAAGTCTTGCCGTGATGATCCAGGTATGATCCTCCACACATAGATCAAGTCTGTGCAAAGCTATGGCTGTCTAACTCACTTGGCCTCTTTTAAATCAGTTCTTCAATTATGAGCGGCTAAAACACGCGTGTGCTTACATGTATGCCTGTGAGACACATGTGTGCAATGCATGTGATCAACCGTGGACAATGTATTAACCCCGAAGTACAGTGGATGTGATGAATGTGTGTAATCAGAGGGTCTGGAGAGGAGCATCTCTGTTTCGATTACCTTGTGTAATGGATGCAACAATATGCCTTTGTGTGGTTCTACATGTGGAAAGTGACTTAATGACAGAGGCGGGGTGGTCTTCACATTAAGCACACTCTCACAAACCTTGGAGGCAGATGATATGGGCCACGGATACATACTGTGTTCACAGTAGCGTAGAGCGAATGGAAAAAATAATGTGGAGGTAAGACCGCCGCAGGGGACTGTAACACGGGGTCCTTCTGACGGAGCCCTGTAGACGTTAGGATGTGTAATGTAAAGGATGTTTTATGCCCTAGATTTAATTCCTTTTGATTCAAATTAGTAAAAAGGTGTGCTTTTGTCAACCTGTGAGACATTTCTTGAGTGGAAACCCCAGAAACCTTAAGATATTGGAGGGTTTTTCACACTTAGATGAGGCGAAAATGTGGTAAAAAAGTACAATTTAAACATCTTTTGAAATCAAATGTGACGTTAGCTTTCACTGATTCAATGTTGTTATCCCATCCAGTTTTCTTCCTTATTTTTCCTGAGGATTTACAGTAGTTTTACACTTGACATAATGTAAATACAAAGGTTGCTGGCTAAAGTTTTGGCGAGTTAAAAACTGTATTTATGGTCGGGGCGCGGCTCTGGTTACACTCGGGAAACTAAAACAAGTTTGGCTAAGGTTAGGGAGTGGCTTTGTTTATGATGACACAACAAAGCCTTAAGGTATGAATTAAAAACTTGACTCACGTTGTGTTTAGTCGTGAAATAAGGGACAATGCATCGTCCCATCTGTTGTCCATCCATCCCATCTGCTTTTCCAGAGTCAGACGGCTTTTGTTTTATCTTTTTTCCTTTAGGATGTTTTATGAACTTTTAGTTAAAAATAAGAGAAATTACTCTCTGTATTCCTACCAAACAGAGAAAAGCCCATTAAATGGAAATGATAATAACCATTAAGTCGTTGATAAGGCTTCTAAAAGCATCACTTTTTTTATTAAATCTCACTGTTCTCCCCGTGTGTAATAGCAGGATTTGAGAAGTTAATTGTGTAAACTTCCCCTGCTTTTCTTGGCTCTTCCCTCCTCATGTGTGCTTCTGGACTTGAATGAAGTGAAATGTGGATAAGGAGTGCAGAGCCCTTTGATTATATTTTCCCACTCGGTTATTTTTACTCGCACAACACGGCTCATTGACAGTACTGCAGTCCTTTAGGCCTCTTATTTTCTGGGTTTTGGTTTGAAGCCTTCATGATGGCCGGCCAACCTCCCAAGGTCAAAACCGAGCTCAGCATTATGTCCTTCCTCCTTCAGAGTGCAATCATTTTCTGCACCCACGCCTCCAGAGCTCCAAGAGAAAAGCTCATGACCTCCCAAGATATTACAACGAAATGTTTACTTATGATAAGAAAAATGGCACAAAATGACCAAAAAAAGACCACAAAGAGACTCGAAGAGACCACAGTAGGACTCTATATTACCACAAACACAGTCAAAAGGACCTAAAATGACCACAAAATAATTGCAATGAGACTCAGATTAGCTGCAAAGACTCACAGCTACTATAAAAGCTGCAAAACCACTACAAAGGGACACGAAATAACTAGATAAGGACTCAAAATGACCAAAAGGAGACTCAAAAACACCACAGAAGGACTACAAATGACTACAAATGGACATAATAATCCTATCAAGAGACATGAAATTACACAAGAAATGACCACAAAAAGAAACAACAACCATGAAAAACAACTGCATTGAGACTGAAAATGCCTCCAAAGAGACTCAAAGCACCTGCTAAGACACACAGCTTCTATCAAAAGCTGCAAAACCACTACAAAGTGACACAAAATGACCAGATAGAGACTCCAAATGACTCCAAATGGACATAAACCACTACAAAGTGACACAAAATGACCAGATAGAGACTCCAAATGACTCCAAATGGACATAAACCACTACAAAGTGACACTAAATGACTACAAAAAGGTCAAACTTACGACGAAATGAATGAAAATGTCCACAAAGAGAAACAAAACTAGTCTTTATGATTACAAAAAGACACGTAACAACTACACTGAGATTGAAAGCTGCCTTGCAGATATTGACATTTTGAACTCAAGAAAATCTGTTAAAGCCTGAGAAATAAAACCCCTTATTACTGATTCATTTCCAGATTGAAATACTGAAGAGCTTTGACAGGCGATAATGTGCTGAACGCTTCTTTTATTTTTATGTGGTTCCAAGAAACTGCACAAGCATCCTCTCACATCTCAGCAAAGATCAATTAACGCTGTGGAAGTCGAGCGGCTGCGTGTGATTCCTCACCGCAGGAAATAAAAGCTCCTTTCTCACCTGCAGCCCTCCATTCATTCTGCAGGGTTTCCCGCTGGCAGACCCCACACAGCTGCACAGTCGGGGGGGGGGGTGAGGCCGTGCCAGCCCTCGCTGTATAAACTGCCCACAGTTTATACTAACTGTACCACAAAAAACCTGACACGGTAATTGTGTCACAGTGCAAGAGGCCGGGGTTTAAAAGTCGGATGAAAAAGGAGAGAAATGTCGCAGTTGGTGCTGAAATCTCCTTTATTCCTTACAGTCGCTGGTGTTTTAATAAATGCTTTCTCCAGCTCCACACGTGGCCTCCAGGTGCTCCATCACAGTTTCCATCCGCCAGCTGGAGTCAGACAGCCTCTGAATATCAACCAGGGCAGAAAATATAACACTTATCGGCTTTTAAACGGAGCTAAAATCAGCGTGTAATGGGATAAATCAGCAGTGGATTTAAGGAACATAAATAAAATTAACTCCAAATGTTCTCCAGCTTCTGAATTTGTAAGATTGGATCATGCAGGGAAATGAAAGATGGAACTAGGGAAAGCATCTGTTAGAGGTGTTGACTAAAAGGCGCAGTAATCAGCGTTTTCATACTTCATTTAAAAGGTTATAGTTTAAACACCTGACCAAACAGGAAGTGCAATGGGCTCTGCTGGGGTTTGACGCAGAGCAGACAGGAAGTGTCCTGCCAACACCAACAAATCCCTTTCTCAATACACTTCGGAGTAATTCACTTTCAGGGTATTCTGTCAACCTGACCCAATTTTCCGAATTGTGAAGTCATGTGACCGTGCTGTAGTTCCTTTATAGCCCAACATTAGCCGCCTTTAGCTTAGCGGTGGTGACGTGAAGTCATGTGACCGTGCTGTAGTTCCTTTATAGCCCAACATTAGCCACCTTTAGCTTAGCGGTGGTGACGTGAAGTCATGTTACCGTGCTGTGGTTCCTTTATAGCCCAACATTAGCCACCTTTAGCTTAGCGGTGGTGACGTAGAGTCATGTGACCGTGCTGTGGTTCCTTTACAGCCCAACATTAGCCTCCTTTAACTTAGCGGTGGTGACGTAGAGTCATGTGACCGTGCTGTAGTTCCTTTACAGCCCAACATTAGCCGCCTTTAGCTTAGCGGTGGTGACGTGAGTCATGTGACCGTGCTGTAGTTCCTCTATAGCCCAACATTAGCCTCCTTTAGCTTAGCGGTGGTGACGTGGAGTCATGTGACCGTGCTGTAGTTCCTTTATAGCCCAACATTAGCCTCCTTTAGCTTAGCGGTGGTGACGTGGAGTCATGTGACCGTGCTGTAGTTCCTTTATAGCCCAACATTAGCCACCTTTAGCTTAGCGGTGGTGACGTGGAGTCATGTGACCGTGCTGTAGTTCCTTTATAGCCCAACATTAGCCGCCTTTAGCTTAGCGGTGGTGACGTGGAGTCATGTGACCGTGCTGTAGTTCCTTTATAGCCCAACATTAGCCACCTTTAGCTTAGCGGTGGTGACGTGGAGTCATGTGACCGTGCTGTAGTTCCTTTATAGCCCAACATTAGCTTTTGCTTTCCATTGCTTCTTGTCGAGGCAGCCCTTGCAATACTTACTACAACAATATGTCATCACTGCATCACTCCATTAAACATCCAGTCAAGTCACGGCCACTTAAAGTTATAGGTTTTTTGTTGCAAACTGTTATCATATGTGACAATATAATGTCAATAAACGACCTAAGCCTTGATTCACTCTGCTTGTTATTCTGTAAAACCAGAACAAGAATTGAAGCCAGCGAGCTCCAGATTCCTTAAGGTAAGGAATTTAAAAGGTGACAGAGAAACCATATTTGTGATTTATTATCCAACTCTGTCAGGGTAAACTGCATGTAACCATCAGTTCCCTGAAGGTGCAATCACTGCAACAGGTTGTGACTTTTAGGGCTATTTTTATGTGAGTTCACATGGAAAAAAAGGCCATTTTTGCACCAAATATCTGCATAACCCATGTTTTAAAGGGGTTAGGCGTACATTTCAATTTTGAAGGGTGCTTTGACAGTAAACTGGTTTATCTTTGTCTTGTTGGTCCAGGTTTTACAGCCAAATAAAGCTGGCTTGTGCTGAAGTCAGCCTACAGAGTTCTCCCATAGTGAGAAGGATTTTAAAACACTGACTTTGAGAAAACGCTTATATTTTGAGTGTGAAATACCTCAGAGTAGCTTGAAAGGTGTCTCTCAAAAAGTTTGTTTGGCAGCAGGTTGAGCAAATTAGCTCCCTCCAGCCCAGATGGGATGTAAAACCCTGACGGGTGTCCTGGCTCAACCTGGGAGATCTTTTAAGTTGGATATGCTGGAACACCTCCACAAGGATGCATCCAGTTGGCATCCTATTCGGGTTCTTGAACCACCTCACCTGGCTGCTTTCTGATGTAAAGGAGCGGCAGGTTACCCTCAGTTTCATCCCAGAGGTGAGCCTGTGAAGAATTTAAAGCTGCTTGCATCTACAGATTCATTCCTTTGGTCACAACCCAAACCTCAGAAACATAGGTGAGTGCTGCGGCATAAATCACCTTTCTCTCTTTGGTGAAGACCCAGCATCTCTTTAGAAAGGTCATGCTGTTTCTCTGTGCTATACAAGTGCAAAATGCTCCATCTTAACTACATAATGATGGCTATGCAACTAGCCGCGATTGCATTTGCTCCGGTAAAAACTTAAAAGTTCTACATGTGTTTTTTTCATATTTTAATACACGTGCTATCAAACTTGCTGTCGACAATGAGACAACTTTAACTTCATTGGGTTGATTGAGCAGTCTGCGACGATTTACTTCTGCGAACTAGGCCTATAACATTGTTAGCTAGCTAGTGTACCGATAAACGTTCACAAAAAGATAATAATAATAATACAAACTCCACATTTTTTGAAGCATAAATGCAATTGCCAAAAGTAAAAAGCTAATGTTGGGCTATAAAGGAACTACAGCACGGTCACATGACTTCACATCTCCACCGCTAAGCTAAAGGTGGCTAATGTTGGGCTATAGAGGAACTACAGCACGGTCACATGACTTTACATCTCCACCGCTAAGCTAAAGGCGGCTAATGTTGGGCTATAAATGAACTACAGCACGGTCACATGACTTCACATCTCCACCGCTAAGCTAAAGGAGGCTAATGTTGGGCTATAGAGGAACTACAGCACGGTCACATGACTTCACAT
This sequence comes from Eleginops maclovinus, assembly GCF_036324505.1. NCBI lineage: Eukaryota > Metazoa > Chordata > Actinopteri > Perciformes > Eleginopidae > Eleginops > Eleginops maclovinus. The sequence continues at coordinate 23,370,084 of NC_086361.1, forward strand.
CTCCACCGCTAAGCTAAAGGTGGCTAATGTTGGGCTATAAATGAACTACAGCACGGTCACATGACTTCACATCTCCACCGCTAAGCTAAAGGTGGCTAATGTTGGGCTATAAATGAACTACGGCACGGTCACATGACTTCACATCTCCACCGCTAAGCTAAAGGAGGCTAATGTTGGGCTATAGAGGAACTACGGCACGGTCACATGACTTCACGTCTCTACCGCTGAGCTAAAGGAGGCTAATGTTGGGCTATAAAGGAACTACGGCACGGTCACATGACTTCACGTCTCTACCGCTGAGCTAAAGGAGGCTAATGTTGGGCTATAAAGGAACTACAGCACGGTCACATGACTTCACGTCGCCACCGCTAAGCTAAAGGAGGCTAATGTTGGGCTATAAAGGAACTACAGCACGGTCACATGACTTCACGTCGCCACCGCTAAGCTAAAGGAGGCTAATGTTGGGCTATAAAGGAACTACAGCACGGTCACATGACTTCACCTCGCCACCGCTAAGCTAAAGGAGGCTAATGTTGGGCTATAAATGAACTACAGCACGGTCACATGACTTCACATCTCCACCGCTAAGCTAAAGGTGGCTAATGTTGGGCTATAAATGAACTACGGCACGGTCACATGACTTCACATCTCCACCGCTAAGCTAAAGGTGGCTAATGTTGGGCTATAGAGGAACTACGGCACGGTCACATGACTTCACGTCTCTACCGCTGAGGTAAGGAGGCTAATGTTGGGCTATAAAGGAACTACAGCACGGTCACATGACTTCACGTCGCCACCGCTAAGCTAAAGGAGGCTAATGTTGGGCTATAAAGGAACTACAGCACGGTCACATGACTTCACGTCGCCACCGCTAAGCTAAAGGAGGCTAATGTTGGGCTATAAAGGAACTACAGCACGGTCACATGACTTCACGTCGCCACCGCTAAGCTAAAGGAGGCTAATGTTGGGCTATAAAGGAACTACAGCACGGTCACATGACTTCACGTCACCACCGCTAAGCTAAAGGAGGCTAATGTTGGGCTATAAAGGAACTACAGCACGGTCACATGACTTCACGTCGCCACCGCTAAGCTAAAGGAGGCTAATGTTGGGCTATAAAGGAACTACAGCACGGTCACATGACTTCACGTCTCCACCGCTAAGCTAAAGGTGGCTAATGTTGGGCTATAAAGGAACTACAGCACGGTCACATGACTTCACGTCACCACCGCTAAGCTAAAGGAGGCTAATGTTGGGCTATAGAGGAACTACAGCACGGTCACATGACTTCACGTCACCACCGCTAAGCTAAAGGCGGCTAATGTTGTTTGGACGTCATGTCTATATGCAAGTGAAGGTTCAACTTCATACAGGAGTATTTGTAGGATTTAAGCACAGTTTCAGCAACAGATTCCCTCTAACCGCTGAACCCCGAGCCTTTAAACCCCTGTCAGCTGAACCTGAGCTCACACCAGTGATGCTGATATGATAAACTCTTTAAAAAATGTTCCCGTCCCCGCCTTTGGCACTGTCTCCTCTAAATGAGAGTGGGGCACGGCGTCTGATGAGATGTTATCCGTGCCAAGAAGTGAATGCATAGTAAAGGGTGATGAAAATGTTTAACCTGAAGCCCGCGGCGCAGACAAAGACCCCACTCATTAACCGCGAGGGGGGATGTCCCTGGAAACAGCCGTACACAGCAGACAGGGAAGGGGAGATCCATAAACGTTTACTTGTTCTTCCGAGGAACTCATTAAACATGGCAGACTCTCTGTGGCCCCGGGGCCACGCTAATTTGTCTTGGCATTCCTGAGAGCATATGGAGAGAGGGGAGCCCCATTTTACTGGGAGCTGCATGTAACTCAGACTGGGAGGAAGAATAAAACATGTAGAGAGAATAAAAAGCGTTGAGTTATACTGACACCGAATATTAACCAATAATAAATAAAAGACAAAGAGAGGGGGGTCAAAGGGAAGACCATAAATTAGATTATTGTATTATTTATCTTCAACCACAGTGGATACCAAGTATTTTCTAAAAACTGCATATCATTTGTAATATTATTATAGATGTTATTATTATTTATTCTTTTATTAATATGTATATTATTATTATCTCTTACCACTATGGATGCAAAAAGTATTTCAAATATATCTGAGTAATAATTACGTTCAATGAAAACAAAATAGACTTTAAACTTTTTATTATCAGATATCTCAGTGAATATCAAAAGTCCTTAGAAAACAAAACTACTTACAAAAACATTTAGTAATAGTTACAAAAATGTAAGCGGCGAAGAAGAAAAGGAAGGATATTTGAAAGCAAACATGTAATGCTTACAGTGGACTAAGGAAAGAAACAGCAGCAGAGAATAAAGGACATTAACTGCTGTGTGCTGAGTTTCCAGATCTATGTCGCCTTCCCAGCAGGATCCTCTCACACGCTTTAGGCAGAGGCACCTTCATCATACATGACTTCCTTAGAGGTCAATGTGTTAATGTGTAAACACACAGGCCTCACGTGTGTTAGTGTTGAGCGTGAGGGATTATCAGCAGTGTACAGACCAGACTCTGTGATGATGAGAACATCTCTAAGGAGAATGACGCGCTGAAGCGGAAGATAAACTGCTTTACAAAATGTCAAATGTGCAAGGCGTGTTTGCATTTAATCAGGGCGTGTAGAAGCATGCAGGATAATTGAACCAGGTGCAGCCAAGCAGGTTAAGCTAACAAGACGTCGTAAAGGTGTGTGAGTTCTTCAGAATCAAAAGATGTCATTTATTTGGTTTTATGAATAAAATGAAATAAAAACGTTTATATTAAAGTATGTTGAAATGAATGTGTGCAGTAATTTATGAGAAAACATGTTTTTAAATTATTTAAGTAATAAATAAACACAAGAATAATATCAAAAGGAGGATTCAATCAGAAGTGAACGTCGAAATCAGAAATAAAGGATCAAATAAAATAGAATAAAAATATCAATATATAAACATAGTGTATATCGTGACGGTGTGTGTGTGTGTGTGTGTGTGTGTGTGTGTGTGTCTGTGTGTGTGTGTGTGTGTGTGTGTGTGTGTGTGTGTGTGTGTGTGTGTGTGTGTGTGTGTGTGTGAGTGTTGCAGGTCCTTGGATGGGGTGGAGCTGAGGAGGCCAATCAGCCTAACTGGGGACACCTGGCCAGGGCCCCAGGACCTACAGTTGCTCCATGAGTCTCACTGGGACCCTCTCTCCTGGAGCCCTTCCCCTCGCCCAGCCTGGGTCACTTTAAGTCAACCAAGTCTTGATCGAACTGCAGTGACTTCTGTGATTCACTTTATAAATGTGAGGCTGGTAATTCTGCTTCATAGAAACCGTAAACAAGGAGTTCAAACCCTTCTTGGAGCTGTTGTTTGACACCTTTCCCATAACCCACAGTCAACGATCTATCGTGTGAGTAAAGGTGTTGATAAATGCAGATTAAAATCAAGGCGGGAGAAATAGAAAGTAAATAAGATGTGGAATCAAACCGGGGAATTTTAGCTGCCTTTAAAACCAGGAAACAAACTGCTGCCAGCTTCTAGGCAACAGCTTTTCACAGCGCAGGGAGGGCTCTATTTCCTTCAACTGTCTGAAGGTGAGAAAGCTAATCCGGCCGTTCCTCATTTTTTCTGCAGGGTTCAAATTCAAATGAGGGAACGTGACCTGTGTGTTTAGTGACGAGGAACACACACTCCCCACAGTGACATGTGGACATGAACCTGTTATGCAAAATCCACGTCTTCATGTCTCTGAGACATAAACATGTGTCCCCTCTGTGTTCAGAGACTCTGAAAGTCTCAGGAACAAAGACCCCGTCTCTCTTTGTCCTAATCCATAGACCCGTCTGAAAATCAGCTGATTATAGATTTTGGTCACTATGTTTTTTGGGGTTGTGCAAACATTAGTCAATAAACCAACCAAGGTATGTTTTTTTTCACTCTTGATTAAAGTTGTATTTATAAATGATTAATTAAGGATTAATTGATCTATATGTCTTGGTTTTTTTACAATTAATAATCACTGTACTGTTGAGGTGGATCAGTATGACTGTTAATGAATGCACAGGTTTGGGTTTGCTTATTTAGTCGTGTTTAACAATAGCAAAGAACACCTAAATCAGGGGCTTTAACGAAAGAATGAAAGGTGGACAAAGTGAAGCAGCGTTATGTAATAAGAGAGGAGACAGAGGGGGAAAGGGTTAGGAATGGTTGAGGTGTGTTCAGACTGCAGCTGCGTGTAAAGACCTCTACTGACATCTAGTGGACTGTTCGAGGACTACATCCAAACACGATTTTACAGAATGCACACATCAATCAAATGTTATCTATAAAGGCCACTATGCACGAGATCCACGACAGTGATAAATCAAAATGAAGCCTCTTTATTTCACTGAACTTTATTTCTCATTTCCTCTACAACGACAGGAGCATTTTTCTAAAACAACCGTACAAACTGTGTGATTCTCCTCAGAGATACATCGCTCACATTCACTCACACTGACATCCACTGTGTGTGTGTGTGTGTGTGTGTGTGTGTGTGTGTGTGTGTGTGTGTGTGTGTGTGTGTGTGTGTGTGTGTGTGTGTGTGTGTGTGTGTGTGTGTGTGTGTGTGTGTGTGTGTGTGTGTGTGTGTCATCCATTTACAGTGAGGATCAACATAATAAATGTCACATAAAACTTGCATATTGAAAATCTAACCTATAGATTTCCACCTGAGAACAAACAGCACACCTTCTATGGAAGCCTGTAGGGGACTCGTTTATGCATATTAGAAAGTAAAACTATAATCCCAATTTCAATATAAACACTCCAACCTTATTTCCCAATGTGTTAAGAAATATTTCAATCACAATGAAAATGAATTTGCTGAGAGTTTGAAAAATTAATTTTCAAAGATTTAACATTGGAATATTTTAGTCTTTTATAAACATTTTGCAAAATTAAAATCCAATAGAACCCTTTAACCTTTATTTTAACATTATTTAAGAGACTTTTTTAAACTAAATGCAATTTTCTACTTACAGAAATTGACATTTCTTTTTTTTTTTTTAAGATTTAACCTGCTTCCAGTGGAAAATATGACTGTTTTAAATCAATTTAGCTAAATTAAAATCCAATACAAACACTTTAATATTATCTGCTTCAATGAAAGCATTATTTAATACACAATTCAAATCAAAAGGCTATTTTCAAATCATTGAACCTGCTTTACAGTGGGCAGTATTTAAATGCAATAAGCTGAACAGCGCCCCCTGTCTGCTGCCGTTACCACTACAATATTACCTTGTGGCGTCAAAATGAAAATGCAATGTGTAATGTCTGTCACCAAGACGGGTTTTCAGGTAGGGATTAGATTTTACATCAGCTTTTCTCATTTCAAAACGTACATTTGAACCCCTACAGGCTTCCATACACCCACCGTTCACATTCATAGATTTGTCAAAACACACCGAGTAAAAGGAAGGGCGAGAGAACAGGTGTTGCTGTGTGCTGACACAAAGTGAGAGCTCTAAATGATTGTGAGATATTTATAAATAAAAACAGGAGGTGATGCAGAACAGACAAACACTTCTTCAGTTCAGGTTCACAAATCACAGCTGTCCAACAAAAAGTGGGTCAGGGCCTCAGGAGTGTTGTGCTGGAGTAAGATCAAAATAAAGTATGTCTAAAGTCATTATCATGCTGTTGCATTCACTGCCAGTTATGAAGCATAAACATCTGTACACACCAATACAACTGTGCTTTTTGTACAAAGATAAAGGGAAAACCACCACAAAAACTGAACTCACATGTGCAGTTTTTACATTTTGGATCGTAAATAAACGCAGAAATGTGGGACAATATTTGTGTTTGGCTGGTCGAATGATAATTAAACTTGGAACTGTGAAATATAACAGATAGGCGACAAATACATCCTGACTGAATGTGTATCCAGCATGAGAATTACATGCTAAGTGACTGGATCTTTTATTAATGCTGGAGCGATGTGTCAGTCTGGTTTGCCACAGCTGTGTGAGACGAATACACACCAACAGATGTATTGAAGTAAACTGACTACAGAATTAGCAACATCATGATGCCAATTTGAAAAAAGTCTGAAGGTATAGTGTGTCGGGTCATTTCCAGAGATGACAAGCAACATCATCAACATGTCATCTGAAAAAGGTACAAAAACAGCCTCAATGTTCCTGCACATAGAGGACTACATATGGGCTTCTTTAATATAGTGTGTAAACATGAAGCATTTAAGATAGTAATGCCCACTGTTGGCCTCAATAATTATACTTTCTTTCTCCTACATTTTTATTCAACAACAGCAGGACAAACCTCTTCACTGATTGGTTTAGCGTTACGTGCAAATCCTGCAGATTTCTCCCTTAATTGTGTCATTTGGGAAACCCCGTGCTAATTGATTGCGTCTGTATGCGTTTGAGTATGGATACTGTATGTGATTGTGCCATTGGAAGTAAAAACATTCACATTTTTTAGACAATGCTCTGAGCCCAGTGTCAGACTACCCTGCTACAAGAACCTGGGACAAAATGAGCTTTAATTTGTCACCCATCTGTACATGTAAGGGGAGTTTCATCCCCTCAAATCCTTCCTCATATCCTTGAAAACGCTTCAATGACTTGTTCCATTTTCCACTGTCTCCGGATGACCTCACCAGTACAGACTGTCTCTCTGCTGTTTAGCTTAAGCAGAGAACTGGCTGAAGATCACGCTATAAATCGCACAACGTTATAGAAAAATTACACATGTGAATTCTATATCTGGGACGGACTTTCCCCCTTAAAGACCACACAAAGCTTTTCAAGCTCCCAGTTTGTTCATCAAAGCTACTATTTCACAACATTTGATGGATCTGACATGCTGGTAAAATTCATGTTATACATGAGGATCATCAGAAAGGCATATGGCTCTACCAGAACAGCTCCTCCATCGTACATATGTAATCTGTCCATGTGCTTTTAGCATTCTTTACAGACAGAATTCATCTCCTCTAGTTTTTCTATTGCCACAACAAATAGAGTGATGCAGGAATGAGTCCTAAAACCCGGAAATAAGTCAGCATTTTAGCACTTGAGATCTTTAGCAACTTGTGACCGTGCTGTAGTTCCTTTATAGCCCAACATTAGCCTCCTTTAGCTTAGCGGTGGTGATGTGAAGTCATGTGACCGTGCTGTAGTTCCTTTATAGCCCAACATTAGCCGCCTTTAGCTTAGCGGTGGTGACGTGAAGTCATGTGACCGTGCTGTAGTTCCTTTATAGCCCAACATTAGCCTCCTTTAGCTTAGCGGTGGTGACCTGAAGTCATGTGACCGTGCTGTAGTTCCTTTATAGCCCAATGTTAGCTTTTTACTTCAGAAATCATACCGTGGTGTGGGAGATTATCCTGCTGAACTAAACGTGTAAAATCCTATTTTCTGTACTAATCCAGAATCCAATTGGTTGAATTCCATTGGATTTTTGTTGAGGGAGCACTTACTTCCGGGTCGGCCTAGAAGATATACGCCATCACTGCATCACTCTATTGAACACACAAATGCATATCTTCCAGATCTTTGAAAGAACTAACTAAACAACAAACATGTTTAACTCATTTGTATCTGACTGTGTTACAGCATGCAAGCTTCAAACAACGTGTGTATTCACTTAGTCAGTGCAAATGTGAAAAGCTGGCGCCTTCGTGGCCCCTGGCTGTGGAGCTGGGGCCAGCGTCCGGAGAGGTGGGGGACACGGGGACATCGAAGGAAGGGTTGGCGATCTGCAAAGCTGCTCGTTTGCTTTTCTTTGACCGAGTCTTAGAGTGGCGAGGCGTAGATGCGCGGCCTCGGGAGTGATGGGTGTGTCGGGCCCCGCCGCAACTTGTGGAGATCTCCGGCGAGGGGTCAAAGTTCCCCGTGGGGTCTGTGGGAGGTTTCCCCTGAGGACACGAGGTGGAGAGGAGAGGGGGGAGAGTGGCCGACTCCAGCAGACCTTTAGTTCCCTGTGTGCACTGAGGAAAGAGACGAGAAGTGATGAGGAGAGGAAGTGGTGGAACAGCTGGAGGGTGAATCAGGAACACACGTGCTAGAGGAAGCTCATTCACAGGCCAGCTGCAAGTGCAAGCAGATGTTTGGTGCCCTAGATCTGTCTGATATTGATGCTCATCAGAACTAGGGAATAGTATTAGAGGAGAACATCTGAGTCCATTTGTCCAGGTAGATATAACTCGGTACGACGTCTGGGACAAAGCTGTTTCACCAATGAATCTGCTCAAAGTCAGCTCTATGGATGAAGCTACTATAAGCTCTGATGCCACAGATCTTTCTGGTGTTGGTCCATATCAGAACTAGAACAATCATATTTGATTTAAACACAACGAACATGCGAGAGTCAAATCTTTGAGTTAGATACGACTTGGTACGATTAATATGAGACACTATGAATGAAGCTAACAAAGGCAGTTGTTTCATGCCATAGGGCTTTTCAGAACTAGCCAATAGTTTTTGAAAGAGAACATCTGAGAGTCCAAATCCAGTTTGATTTAACTTGGTATGACAACTAGGCCCACCAATTAAAAATTCTGCTCAAAGTTTAGAGGTCAGCCCCGCTTTGACAAACTACTAATCAAGTTACCGCAGGCCCGGCCCTGACCATTGTTCTGCGCTAGGCATGAGTTTAGCTGGCGCCCCCACCCCAAATCATGCTAAGATAACATGTCATGTTAGCTTAGCATGTTTCTGATGGTGATGCACATCAGAAACAGGGAATCATAACTGATAAAAGTAAAAGAACACATTTGTTAAATGGTGGAAAGGGTTAGTCCGAAATGTCGTGCCAAGTTATTGCTCCGATTAAAACATCTGCCTATGGGTGGTAGAGCAACCCTTTGAGAAACTATGAATCAAGACCAGAGATCTTTCTGACATTGATGCACATCAGAAGTAGGAAAATAAAAAATAAAAACCCTCCCTTCAAGATGTTACTGACACAGTGTTGGAGATTTTTGAGCCATATCTTCCAGCTGTGCATTGTACATAGGCCTACAGCACACTGAACGATGCCCTCTGCAGTGTGAGCAAAGCCATGCAGGACACAGCCAGCCGGCAGACAGACAGACAGACAGACACACACACACACACACACACACACACACACTCTCTCTCTCTCTCTCTCTCTCTCTCTGGACAGGCTTACCTAACTCTCTTTACCTGCACTAATAGAAGCTGCTCAGCCAGCGCAGGACACCGCAAAGTCCTCACACTCCCTCTCCTCGAGCGGAGGAAGGACACACACACACACACACACGTTAGGACTGGATGAAGACACAGGGAGCACACTAACCCTGCTGATGGCCTTTTTACCTTAAAATATGTTTAAACTATTTTAATTGTACTAGGATTTAAAGGTCATTGTAGGTAACACATCCTGGAGATGCAGGAGGGGTTATTAGATTTATAGTCATGTTGATTTCACCTTGCAAAGTAAATCGCGCTTGCTCTTGCGCTTGACTCAGAGCGCGGATCTCGAAAACACTATTTTAGAGACCCCCCAACGTTTCCCAAATCATGTTTTCGGGGGATCTCGTGTCAGTTTCAGGGGGTCTCGGATCCCCCGAGTCCCCCCGTAGTTCGGACACTGTCTATAACCCTTCTTCACCTACAGTGACCCTAATGCGTTGTAGTAGAAAGTGGGAGGATGGACAGAGGGTTAAATTAAATGAGTGACACAGACGATGAATTGCATGGATAAAAGAATGCATGTTTTATTATTATACATGTCAGATGGTTACAAAATAGATGTGTAAAAACAGGATGGACACATCAAATAAAGACAGTGAAATGAAATGAAGACATGAAGGAAAGTATGAAATGATTTGGCACTTTGACTTTGTATGCAGACAACATGTTAACCCAAACTATAAAACAAACACGGTTTCTCACTCACACAAAACACGTTCAGTCTCCTCCAGTACACACAAATAAAAACCTCCTACAGCTGACTCGTGTAAACAAAGCTGGTTTTCCAAACAGCAGCTCCTCTCTTCCACTCGATATGAGCGCACGAGCCTCAGACTGCAGCTCCGTCTGAACCGCAGATGTAAACAAAGGTTTCAGTAACTCTCTACACACAACTTTATACCCCCCACTGTGCCATAAACAAGAGGGGAAACAGTGAGTCAAAATACAAATCCTGCCTCATTAAACACCCCACATACTGCAGGACAAGACACTGAGGTGGATAGCAGTACAAAAGGTAAAAATAGAGAGTCCCTGTTGCTTAATTCAAAAACAACACCAATATCTTCATTTCCATGAGGTATTCATACACTAGCTGCCTGAAGTAGGTGTGTAAACTCATCACAACAACACAGCAACACAACAAAGTGCTAAATCTAGAAGCGTTTGTTGGATTATTGCCTTTTTTTACCCCCAGTGTTAAGACTCAATTATGAAGCTTCAGCTAGCAGCCTGTTAGCTTAGCACAAACACTTTAAACAAGAGACTAGCTAACCTGAAAAGGAAATATAAGCATAGCGTCACTTTGAAATGCTTGTTATTAACATGAAGGGACTGCTTTGTTTAGCCCATACTGAAAAAATAAATCTTGAATCCTTACACTCTACAGCAAAACTAAAGAGCATTAGCATCTGGTGGCTAATGTTAGCAAACCTCAGATTGTAAACAGCTGCATTATTGAGTCAGTTTAACTGTATTTGTGCTCCTCCTGCACCTTATTTTTTAGCAGTTCCCACTACATCAAATTACCACTTCTGCCCAGCTAAAGCTAACAGGCTAGCTTTCACACACAGACATCAGATGGATATTGATCTCGCACTCAAAGACGACCCCAAAACGCGACAGATTCCAGTGTTTTTCATACCACTGGCACACAGGAACGACAGAAACGGCATTTGTTTTACCGAAGTTATGTGCACTTCATTCATATTAGCTAAGTCTTGATCCCTGCTTTTCAATTTAACTCAAGTCATACCAGAAAACACTGAATTTCCCTGTTTTTGCAGCGAGTAACGTCATAAACACTGGTTATATTAAAACAGTGAATGTAGGGATTAGCCCCAAAAGGCAGCACACAGATGTTGAGCGACAGCAGGCAACTAGGCTCCTGTCAGGCAGAGGAGGAGTTATTTTGGGAGCAGGGGAGTGCAGGCGAGGGGGGGTCCTGTAAGCACAAAGCCAGCTGTGAAGACCCTCCTACCACGTTTATCTCGCTCTTAGTGGCCAGGGTGGGCAGCTCGATGTCAGCGGCGGCCGTCTGCACCGACTCATCCGCCGGCAGGAAGCCCCGTCTGTCGATCAGGCTGAGAAACAAGAGAGATTTAAATGAGCAGGCGGGCTTTAAGGCTCAGTCTACAACTGTAGAAACAAGTAAACATGTTTATTAGAAAACCAGAGAATAGGGTTGCAATATTTGAAAAGAAATCATATTTTTCATTATTTTTGTTCTTTTTTTAAACATTATTCTAATTTTGTATTAATATAGAAGTAATGAATACTCCCTATTGTGCTGTTTTTGCGTGTTACCTTTCCTATAGTGTGTTCCTACAGGTGTGAGTGCATGTAAATGGTCTGCTAAGGCCTAAATCTGATTAGTTTTTGAAGGATTTTTTTTTAATGTTCCGCAGTATTCAGATTTTTTCCACATATTTCAGCTTTAATTTTGATCTTGCAATTTGGATATTTCACCAGTCCATACTGCAATTTCTATAACGTTTTGATTGGTTGTTCAGCCCTAGTTGAGAATCTAAATAAATATAATATTTCTTGTTAATAATCATGGAATTTAAATTAAAAGAATTAAGGCTTTGAACTCCAAACTAGATTGATTCCTCGTAATAAATGCAAAATGCTACCGTGTTTGTTGGATTGATGCGTCCCTGATTGAGGACTGAGGTTTATGGTATAGCTATTATTTACATGCATATGTGTTACCACTCACCTGGGGGGCATGGGTCCACAGAGCACAGAGCAGCAGTTCACAAAGATGTTCCTCTGGCTGTACGGGTTGGTCACATCCTCTCCACTCTTCCCCGACCACGAGCCTTTAATCTGGGACACACAGGATGATAAAACCCAAGAGACGCCTTCTTCCTCTCAATCTACACTTTAAGTCATTGCAGTGTACTCACGTCCTCGTTAGTGGTCAGGTTGGAAGCTACCAGATATGTATGGAAGCCTGAGAGGCCCAAAATGGACCAGACGGAGAAGAAGCAGATGACCAGCTCTACTGCAGTGAGAGGACGAGTCAAGGAGCTTGATTAGAGGAGGAGGGGGGGAGTGAATAATACATGCTTCACTGGGAGAAATCTGAAAGGATATCTGCCGGGACTCTCCTGCAGGGCGAACACCAGGCCTTTCCCACCCTGAGCTCCTGAAAGAGAGGGGGGGAATTATAAGAGATTAACCCAATTAAAAAACGTGAAGCTTCTCTTGAGGTGTGGCTTCACACGCGTCGCCCGTACTTTGTTTTGTATGCAAATAACCAATCAAAGCTCCCAAACTGGAGACTTTTTCCATATCTTTTCTCCAATTGTGGTTGGTATGATGTCTTGATGAAGCCCTGAACAAATGCAGATTTATATTTCATCTTTTTTTGGTTGCAACTTATTTACTACCAAAGGTGTGTGTGCAGGTATTATCAGTAACCTCCTGCCTGTTTTTTAAACCAGGATAAAGACGTACTCAAAGCCAGGTGTGTGGTCACACAGCCGAAGATGAACGCTGTGAGGAAGGAGAGCGACACGATGAAGGTGTAGAAGAAGCGGTAGTTGCGTTTTCCAACACAGTTCCCCACCCAGGGGCAGTGGTGGTCGAACCGCTCTGAAAGGGAAATCAGGGTCAGGTTATTTATTTGTACCCGTAGGCAGATAAAAAGACAAGGGATCCATACTGACACATCTCTAATGAAAGCACACTCTGCTCCGTCAGATCTAGACACATTTTAAAACTGAAAAATAGAGCACTAGTACAAACGTGGACATCCAAAATTCATAAATAAATAAATAGGCATCTGTGTGACGCTGCTATGATTTGATAATGTGTGCAACAGCTGCTGGGATAAAGCTGTTTTTATGAATGCATGTTGGTGAAAAAGATGCACAATTAATTTAAATTGATTCAAAGGTCGCTGGCCGGCTCTGTTGTGATTGGTCGACCGCTTAGAGATGTCCCGCCCCCTTACTCATCACGTACAATGTGTTGGAGCGCTAGCCAATAGAAGACGAGGGCGTAACATAGTGATGTCCCTATGTCCCGGAAGTAAACAAAGGAGGTGTTTCAGGCGCTGGGGGCGGACTGCGTGTATCTCTGGAGGGATCCCAGGGATTCCAGCCTTTGCAGACCATTCACATGCACTAAAACCTTTAGAACTCAACAAAATGTCGCCATTTTTTATATTTTTCAATGACAACATATTTTTTTGAACGGTCATTCCCTCCAATATAGGGAATCATAACGCAATTGTAATAATTAACTGCAATTTATTCCATATCCTGCCGCCCCATCAATGGATCCCGGCCGTCTCGATCCTCCGCGCTGGGATCACGTTTCCCTGTGAGGTCTGTGTTTATTATTCAGGGGGTGTAAAGGCCAGCTCACCCACACAGTTGTCACACAGGCTGCAGTGGGAGGTGCGGGGGGGCCGGAACATCTTGCAGGTGAAGCAGTACTTGAGCTTCACCACCTGCTGGTTGATGACCACCTCCTTGGTGCGAGGAGGGGGCCGATAGCTGGTGTTCCCCGTGTTGTCTGCAGGGGGGAGGACAGGGAGACAACATTTACTGGATTTGCTGATTAAAAAATACCCGTTTTGTACCCTGTTTTCATGCAGTGTGATATGTCTGAGTGCAAGAGAGATAAATATGCAAGTTAAGGTCATTTCAGACTTGTGTTTGCCAGGATTTGTAGTTGAAGTGTGGGATTCATTCTTCAGGAACTGTCCGATTGTTTCGTTTTTGTTTGGCTAAATGACGGATGAAAGGAGGAGCATTTTGGTTAAAATGATGTACTTGATTTAAATGAAAATATATATATTTGTTGTTTAGTTTTGTTGTGTTTATGTGTCTTTAGCGTGTAGATATATGATCCAGTAGAATAGCTAGTGCTAAAGAGGATGCTAATAAAGACTTTTTTTTACTAAATTCACTCCAGAATCAAACTTACATATTTGTAATCGTACCTGTAGCGCTATTAATAACAGAATACCTTTATATCTACATCGTCTTTGTGTGAGATGCTGAGGTACTGGTTGTATCGCGTCAGCCTTCTCTCCAATATAATGGAACTAGTTGGCGTGTAGCGCTCCAATCGCGCCGAAAAACAAATTAAAGAAAGCTTTTAAAAAACCAACGTTTCTTTCCAGAAATCATGACGAGTTTACTTCAAATCATCCTCCGTTTCATGAGGCAACTATTTTCTTACGAAACCCATCCCAAAACCGGCTAACTGTATCTGCACTGTTCTGAGGTTAGTCACAAAGCTCTGATTTGATGTTGATTGTAGAGAAATGCGGGGCTTATTTGCAGGCTTTGTACTTTGATTACACTTATTGTAAGTCGCCTTGAATAAAAGAAGCAACTACAGTAAATATAATGTGATGAATTCCGCTGTTCCCACAGATCGTGTCTTTTAAATGAACATGTAATGAGGTCAGTGATGAGATTAAGTTTAAGACTAAGAGTCAGACTAAATATCCAAAGCCTTTCCTCTCAGATATGATGATAGGTGAAGATGCTTCTGTCAGAGCGTCTGTTTTATAAATACCTGGACGGTTCTGTAATGTGAACGCCTTACATCATCGCTGCCTAAACGTTGGTCCTGAGTGGGAGGTAACGAGGAGCAGAGAGCCAGCTTTAGACACGGAGGTCAATATACTGAGGTACGTCATGTTTAAAAAGGGAAGGCAGTGCTGGCAGGACTTCACACTGAGAGGGGAGACAAGAGGTGGACAGAACATCCTCTGGTCCAGGTTACCTCCACTCTTATTCCTCAAACAGTGCCCTAATGTCGGACAATGTGACATCATTACACACGGTGTTTCCGATGCGTCAGAGGAGTCATCACCGTTCATGGTAAACTGGGAACAGGATAACTGAGGTCTGTCTGTCAGAAATCCCACTGTCTCCCAGTAACAGAGCGCCTTCAATCTCCACTGAGAGTAATGCTCTGAATATAAATAAACTGTGGGAAAACTGAGACAGAAATAGAGTTTCATTGAAGTTTGACACACTTTAAAAGTCACTGAGCAGAGGGTGGGTTATACAGAAATGAGTTGAGGTATCACAGAGAGTCATACACTTGCAGGAAACACACCTGGGGGGGGGGGGTGACACTAAGAATCTTTATTTGAAATGATACGGGATCTAAAACTCTAAACTCTACGGACCTTTGGTACCTTCGTAAATACTCAGTTTCAGTGACACGCTTTTGAGTTTGAAGGAGGAGTGAGAAGCCCTCGGTAGGTTTAGGGTCCTCATGTACAGAGGGCTTTGTTTGTTTAGTTGGCGTTGTGTCACTTTAGAAGCATCAATTAAAACTACAAAAGGGGATTTTCCTTGTCCCTGACTGGTCTTGGGAGTGGGATGGCTGTTTATGGTATGCCTAAGTTCTCCTAGACTGGGGCGTAGCAGAAGCTCCAACGAGGATCTTTAAATGTCTTGTTTTATTCATTAAATAAGAGACAAAAATCAGGGAAAGCAGGAAACCTCTGTTTCTGAGGGCCTGAACACTGTATGTTTTGTACTTCCTTCATGATAAAACAGTTAAACTCAGAGTAGTTGTTGATGCTTCTCCTGCAGATGGGTTTTTAATGCAGATTGAGGCAGCAGCACTCCAGACCTCCCTGCTCTTACCGATCTGTTTCTCGATGTCTGACGCCTCGTCCGGCGTTGCTCGGGGCAGGATGCCGGGGTCGGTGAAGCTGGTCTGGAGCAGCGTGATGACCACAAACACAAAGAGGAATCCTCCAATCACAGGGATGCAGCTGGTCAGGTGTTTGACCAGGAAGGGACAGCTGTGATGAGAGAGAGACAGGGGGGGAGGAGGTACTCAGACAGGAAGAAGAAAAACAAAGTCAAGTCTCCTAGAGCTGAGGCAAATACTTCAAACCCACCATGGGATCTGGTTTTAATGAACTCACAGTGTCTTTAATCACCAGCTCAAATCCACAGAGACACAGCAGACATTTCACTACACTGGGAAACAAAACGTCTTCACAGCTGCTTTCAAGCCTCAAACAGGTGGTTCACACAGTTTAAGGCCGAATCATGCCAGGTAAAGGGTTGTTTTGAAGTCTGAAGATGGACATTTTATGGATTAGTAGAAGCTGGTCTACAGTTCAGTGTAGATCCAATACATCAGACAGGATTTCACTGAATAACACTGAGCTTTAAAGAGTTGCCGTGTGATTTAGAGAGCTAGTTTATTGGTCTGTTTGCGTCTCAGAAATGTATTGATTTCTACAAATAAGCAATATGTATTCCTGTTACATTCTGTTGTTGTTTATCTTATTCTATTAACATGTATACAGATCTTTCCACACTATAGCAGCATTATTCATACTATATTATCCTGTTTTTTAACAAGTAACAGCATGTTAGACCACATTTAGTGCCGGTGCACTACTGTATTATACCATACCATCCTACTGTGTGTTTATAGAAAGTAACTCAGTAAAAGAAAGGATATTTGCCTCTGAGATGTAGAAGTATAAACTACCATTAAACAGTAAAGCATAACTACGTTAAACTACTAAAGCGCAGTACGCCCTGACCCTAACCCACACTCACTCAAAAATAAAGAACAGTCCACTGGTGACGAGGATGAGGCCCAGGGTGAGGGGCAGCACGCCGCTCTGCCGGGCCACCATGATCCGTCCATCGCAGTAGAACCGGTTCTTTCCCGGGAACACGTGCCACTTCCTCCTGGGTCTTCCTCTCGGCTCCTCGGGTCTGTCACCGTCCGGCCCGTGATGAGGGGTCGGGGTCGGGGTGGGGGTCGGGGTCGGAAGCGTCCGGGGGTCAATTTGTTGATACTCGCAGTTCTTCATGATGTGGAATAACGGCCCCTTTAATGCACCAAAAGAAGTCAATTAACATCAACTGGCCACTGAGAAACTGAGGATGAAATGGCACTGTGTTCCAGTTAAACAGCCAGCAGAACAATGCCTTGATCTGTACTGTGAAATAAACTCTGAATACAAATAAACTGTGTGAATCTGAGACAAAAATAGAGTTTCATTTAAGTCTGACACGCTTTAAAGCCACTTTATAAAGAAATGAGCTGACATTACGCAGTGCGTTGATACTGATTTAATAACCAGGGTTGGGAGGGTTAGGAAGAAAATGTTTTCCAGTACAATTACTGGTTACATGTCACACAATTTCAAAAATCAATTCACTAATCTGAGTAGGATAAAGTAATCTGATTACTTCCCAACTACAATAAGAAAACAAAAAACGATGAGATGTTTTTTTACTTAAATGCATTTAATAACTTAACTTTAGAAAATAAGATATGTAATATAAACACATCAGGAATAGTTTACTAATGCTCTTTAAAACTGTATTTTTGTTATTAAAATATACATGTCTAAAAAACAAAGAAGAATTTGAGTAGCTGGTATAAAGAAAACTCATTCAGTAAATCTACCTGTAATATCTTTGATTAAAATGTAAACTGTAATCTTTCAATGTAACGTGTACCTTTGTTTTGGTATCCTGATTACGTAATCTCGTTACATGTAATCTCGTTCCTCCCACGCCTGTTTACAATAACGAGACTTTAGTTCTCATCCAAATTCTGAGAACATGTCACCAGCGGTTAACAGCATCACCGCCGTCCGGGTTTCAGACACTGAAACGCAGCAAACGTCGTCATCTGTCCACGGTGAAAACAAGCCGATCCTCCACTATGGGTCTCCAGGTGTAAATAACCCAAAGAGCTCGGAATTAAATCCCAGATGCTCTCCATGTTCCCTCTCTTATTCCTCTTGTTTTTTCCGGGAAACCATCGCTAAAAAAAAACAGCCGTTGACCAACTGGTAACCGTTAGCTTGTTAGCCTAGCCCTTCAGACCCTGGCTGTTCAGCCGTTCTTTCTTCTTCCTCTTGTTTTGATTTGACTGGCGGTTGGAATCCAGATGTTGCATTACTGCCCACTACTGGATAACCAATAACACTACATTAGTTTCCCCTACATTCAACGACATCACCAGAATCAGAAATCCTTTAAGGTACATGATTAAAACAGCAGATAAAGTGAGGAGGGTGTGATCTGTTTGCTCCGGATTTTTCTTTGTGTCTGTTTATGCAGCATTTATACCAAAGATCATTCCTGATTGTGTGGTTGGTGCTGACAGTTGTTTGACTGTTTCCCTATTAAATGCATTGTTTTCATTGAATCCCAGTGCTTTCACCGTGCTCCCGTTATATTGTTCCATATATATTATATATGGAACAATATAATATAGTATAAAATGCAATATTGCTTTCGTTTAATGTTTAAAGTATTTCTGGAGTTCTCTCCTGATTCAGGGATTCTAGAAACGCGGTCATTGAGTTTCCTTCAAAGCCTTTATGAACTGGTCTCCACATAACTCAGATTTCTGTCTCTGCGTGATGTAGTCTGTATCACGATTCATATTCAGTATTTCCAGAGGTGGTAGAAGTACTCAGATCTTGTACTTGAGTAAAAGTAGAAGTACTCAGATCTTGTACTTTAGTAAAATAGAAGTACTCAGAACTTGTACTTGAGTAAAGTAGAAGTACTCAGATCTTGTACTTGAGTAAAAGTAGAAGTACTCAGATCTTGTACTTGAGTAAAAGTAGAAGTACTCAGATCTTGTACTTGAGTAAAATAGAAGTACTCAGATCTTGTACTTTAGTAAAAGTAGAACTACTCAGATCTTGTACTTTAGTAAAATAGAAGTACTCAGAACTTGTACTTGAGTAAAGTAGAAGTACTCAGATCTTGTACTTGAGTAAAGTAGAAGTACTCAGAACTTGTACTTGAGTAAAAGTAGAAGTACTCAGATCTTGTACTTTAGTCAAGTAGAAGTACTCAGATCTTGTACTTGAGTAAAGTACAAGTACTCAGATCTTGTACTTGAGTAAAAGTAGAAGTACTCAGATCTTGTACTTGAGTCAAAGTACAAGTACTCAGATCTTGTACTTTAGTAAAGTAGAAGTACTCAGGTCTTGTACTTGAGTAAAGTAGAAGTACTCAGATCTTGTACTTGAGTAAAAGTAGAAGTACTCAGATCTTGTACTTGAGTAAAAGTAGAAGTACTCAGATCTTGTACTTTAGTAAAATAGAAGTACTCAGATCTTGTACTTTAGTAAAAGTAGAACTACTCAGATCTTGTACTTTAGTAAAATAGAAGTACTCAGAACTTGTACTTGAGTAAAGTAGAAGTACTCAGATCTTGTACTTGAGTAAAGTAGAAGTACTCAGAACTTGTACTTGAGTAAAAGTAGAAGTACTCAGATCTTGTACTTTAGTCAAGTAGAAGTACTCAGATCTTGTACTTGAGTAAAGTAGAAGTACTCAGATCTTGTACTTTAGTAAAAGTAGAAGTACTCAGATCTTGTACTTGAGTAAAGTAGAAGTACTCAGGTCTTGTACTTGAGTAAAGTAGAAGTACTCAGATCTTGTACTTGAGTAAAGTAGAAGTACTCAGGTCTTGTACTTGAGTAAAGTAGAAGTACTCAGATCTTGTACTTGAATAAAGTAGAAGTACTCAGATCTCGTACTTTAGTAAAATAGAAGTACTCAGATCTTGTACTTGAGTAAAGTAGAAGTACTCAGGTCTTGTACTTTAGTAAAATAGAATTACTCAGAACTTGTACTTTAGTAAAGTAGAAGTACTCAGATCTTGTACTTGAGTGAAAGTAGAAGTACTCTGAGAAACTGCCAAAAGCCTTAAGAGTGCTAAGAAGGCGAGGAATAGATGTGAGAGGGTCAGATATATATAGAAGGACATCATCCGCATATAAAGACATATGAAGATCCCCTTGATGTCTGTACACTGTCTGAGGGTGGTTGCGAGAGGCTCCACTCCTAGGGCAAAAAGCAACGGCGACAGAGGGCAGCCCTGTCTAGTCCCACGCTGAAGAGGAAAATATGATGTATAATATCATTGGTTCGGACAGAGGCCAAAGGGGAACCATACAACAGTTTGACCCAAGAAATAAAGCTATTCCCAAAACCGAACCGCCCAAGAACTTAGAGCACATCATTCCATTCCACACGATCGGAGGCTTTCTCAGCGTCCAAAGCCAGAAGTACTTCTGGACACTGAGATGAGGATGATGAATAAAGGATGTTAAACACGCGCCGACTTTCGGAATTTCTTTCTAAATATCGTCTTTCCAAATTTCCAAATTCCAAGAAATCACTTTTTCGTAAAAAATCTGAGTTTTTTTTCTAAATTTCGACTTTTCAAAATGTCCAATATTTTCTCCTTATTCTAACTCCTTCTTCCTGTGACCACTGACCCTCTGATTGAGAGACATCCATTTACTCCGTGAGCCAAAGCCACCAGGACATGGGCTTCTACATTTATGGTTAAAAATCTGCCATGTGTTATTTTGTCAGAAACTATCACAATAATGGATTTGGAAACTACACACGGAGAAACTGTTAAACCACTACGGTGTGCTGAAAACATGTCCACTGTTTCCACTGCTATATCAGAATCCTTTTATTGGTATATCATATACTGCATATAGATATATATACAGTATATGATATATATATATGTATATATGTACATCATATACTGTATCATGCTGTCTTTATGCTCACCTACAATGATTTCACTCAATAATGGAAGCTATTGGGCCGGATCAGTACCTGGATGGGGATTCCTGCTTTGTGTTTAAAATACAAATCACTGGTTGATCGGTCGCTGTGTTTTTAAAGTGGGACTACATTTGTTGAAACTTTTCAGAGGAATTGAAAGTAGAATTGATGTTTTCTGAGTCGTTTTGTGACCAGTGAAGCTGGGGCCCCATATGTGGCTCCAGGACTGGGTTGTTGAATTACTTTTTATTTGATCAATATATATTTCTTCTTCTGTATTTACATTTGTATTATTTCTATCTGTTTGTGTAAAGAGATTTGGGAATATGTAAATAAACAATATATACCATGTTGTGCTTATGTGCAATATAATATTGTGTCTGTGTACATGGAATAACACGTTTTATTTTTGATAGTAAAATATAAAATAAAATGAACAGATGTCGATTGTGTTTGGAGAACGTTTTGTGTTTGAGTTTTTGATCCATGAAGTTTGAATCCGTCAATATTTCTCTAAGTTTAACAAACCAGGGAAGCCTTCATCCTGTCAGCTGTAGTCTTATCAATGAAGACTCTGAGACGACATTAAAGCCTGTCTGTCTAGCTATACATCTAGCTATCTGTCGTTGAGAAAGAACCGGAAACCGCTAAGACTACATTTCCCATAAGCACAACAGAGGAAGTGCGTCACCGCTTTTCTCATAAGGCATGCTGGGTAACCTGTCCTCTCTCTTTCCGGCTGGTACGCCATCATGTAAGCGAGTTTTTCAGAATTTCTACAAAACGTAATCCATTAAAATCATTACGAATATAACTTCATCTGACTAATTTGCTCAGGGTGTACTTTAACAACTTACTAACCGCCATTAATCCATGATTATTTCTAGACAAACGTTGTTCGAAACGCTGATTTAGCTCTGTTTTCGCGTTGCTGAGATGCAGTCTGATAGCGGTTTACGCTGCCAGCCACTGTAGCTAAGCTAATGTGTTGTTAGCATGCTGTCTTTATATATGTAATGTTACTAATGTCTTTGCTTTATACCCTATTTGGAAACTGCTTTCATAATGTGGTATTTCTGAGTTTACCTTAATTCATACTCTCCACTGAAGCAGCAGTGAGCTAAGCGGCTAACATTAGCATGCTAGCTTTCTGACAAGCATGGAGTCATTTTCCATCATGATTGGAGCTTTTCTCACTGTTTTTAAATCGTGTCTGACACCTGGGTTGCCGTACCATTTAGGTGTTTACATGCTGGGTTAAAGTTTCCTACAGAATGTGGAATTATGGCAATGTGGACACCGAGTTGTAACCACTCGTGTAAATGTTCTTTATGGTGTTGAACAGGGGTGGAAAAGAGTCAAAATACTACTTTACAGAATAATACTGCTTTCAAAACGTCCAGTAAGAATATTATAAGCCAGATGAACGCACGGTTTTCTCAAGTTAAAGTAATCATTGTTGGCTTTTGTGTGTTTATATTTACATACGTGACTTTCCTATATGATGTTGCACACAGTAGCATTTTACTATTGTAGACAAAGCTGTGATTTACTTTTTGCTAAAAATGTACAATTTTATGCATTGTAGTTTATTTTTCCAGAGGTGCATTTAGTCAAAAGTGTCTACAGCTGAAGTAAAATTAAGTTATTTCCCTTAATAAAAAGAGAAAGCAAAGTAGCACGTAAGGAACCTCAAAATTGTGCTTGTGTACTGTATTACTTCCCATCTGTGTTCTTGAACCATGTGCCATGATGCTCTGATGCACAGGTTTAAAATCATAGCCGAGCAAGGCATCAGCTAGTCCAAGTAGTGGCATGCATGCTCCCAGATTGTACTTTAAAGTGTTGCTCAGCGTGACCGGCTCATATTATCCTAGATGTGAAGATGCATGCTGTCCAATATAATCTACCATTTCTTAATTGCATCAAGAAAATATGTAATGCGTCACAAAGTCTAACCCTTGTTTTCTGTTCTGCAGTTAAGTCAACATGGGAGCATATAGGTATATGCAGGAGTTATGGCGCAAGAAGCAGTCCGATGTGATGCGCTTCCTCCTCCGCGTTCGCTGCTGGCAGTACCGTCAGCTGTCCAACCTCCACCGCGCTCCTCGGCCCACCAGACCTGACAAGGCCCGCAGACTCGGCTACAAGGCCAAGCAGGGTGAGTGTGGCGCTTGAAGTGTCCCTCTGCACACTGCTGATGTCTCTGGGTTCTTCGCTAACTGTGTCTTTGTGTTATCCTCACAGGTTACGTAGTGTATCGTGTCCGTGTGCGTCGTGGTGGCCGTAAACGCCCCGTGCCAAAGGGAGCAACCTACGGCAAGCCCGTGCACCATGGCGTCAACCAGATCAAGTTCGCCCGCAGTCTGCAGTCCACCGCTGAGGTACGTCCACTGAGACCGAGGGGATACTGAGACGTGACTCTGCCGGTTTCAGTGTCTGTAGTGAGGCAGGATGTAAGGCACTGCCAGGGGTTGAAGAGGTCTGCTGTGGAGGTGTTCACTAGAATATCCGTTAACTACACGGCACTGTTTGTGATGCTCGGGGCACCGAAAAGACACTTATCCAGACCTTTATTGTCAGCAGTGTAACGTAAGAAGTGAGCACAACACCCTCAAAGAGTGGCTTACGTCTGCACATGGGACCAGCAGAAATAAAATAAGTTTTGAAGGTTATTTAGTCGCTTTGAGCGCCACAAGCCACCTAGTTCCCTTCAGAGGCCAGGCAGACATCTCCAACACTCAACTTATGCTGAGACTTTCTAGATTGATAAATAGCATTAAAAGTAGAACTAAACTTTGTTTTGACATCAGATTGATTGTCCCTTCAACCCAACAGTTCAGTCTGTTTCTGTGTCCATCTGTAAACCCAGTCTGCTCTAAATACTCTGCATTTCCCAGATTGGACTGCACTTTATCATGCTCTCAAACACAGATAGTGTCTGATGCTGTAACGCAAGCTGTTCAGTTCACCCCGTACCTTCCTATTGTGGAAGTGCAGACTACCTGTGTGGCTACGACTGGAATAATCACAATGTCTGGAGTGTCCTTACTTACCCAGTTTGTCCCATGAAGTGAAATCCAACAGTTCAGACCAGCGTGTAATTTGCGGTCACTGAAACTGTTTTTTAAACGTGACGGGCTGATTATTGCTGTAGTGAAATCCAAGTGATCTTTCTGGTTGTTGCATCAGTCCTGGTGCTGTGCAGTCAGGCTAAAGGAAAGGACTGACTTCCTTAAGGAGGGGGAAGGGTCTGCAGTGAATCTGTCTATCAATGCATAGCAACAACCCTACAGTATTAAAACGGATCAGCTTAGGTGACGACAGTGTCACTAAACATAGTTATTTAATATTTCCCAAATGAGCTTGTAGCTGCTGATGAAGTGCGTCCTCATTGTGGAACCTTTTTACTACATTTTGAAACAGGACTGAACGACTTCGGCTGAAATTAAGGCTCTTATTTTCCTTTGTACATCAAATTAAACACTGCTTTCATGCTAACGTACACTTTATCGGACACGGTGTTGTGAAGAAATATGGCCGTGTGATATAGTTTGTCAATATTAAAATATATGTCCTACAGTTTTATGATTTAGCTAAATGCTTCCATCTGCTGCATGTAAAGCACACTGCAAAGGATTCAAAAGCAAGGCATAGTAAAATACAAAGAGGCCAAATAAACAATTTGATATTCAGAACCGCTTTTTATTCTGTGTGATCCGAGACTAGTACTGTCCTGGTGATTTGAAGTAAAGAATCCTGCTTTCACTGAGACTTGAAGATATTACTTTTTCTTCTGATTGTCGACTTTAATCCCGAACCTCTATCTCTCCCCTCCCCCAGGAGCGTGCTGGCCGTCACTGCGGAGGCCTGCGGGTGCTCAGCTCTTACTGGGTCGGCGAGGACTCCACCTACAAGTTCTTCGAGGTGGTGCTGGTGGACATCTTCCACAAGGCCATCAGACGCAACCCCGACACCCAATGGATCACCAAGGCCGTGCACAAGCACAGGGAGATGCGTGGCCTGACGTCTGCAGGAAAGAAGAGCCGCGGCCTGGGCAAGGGCCACAAGTTCCACCTGACCATCGGAGGGTCTCGCCGCGCCGCCTGGAAGAGACGCAACACCCTGCAGCTGCACCGTTATCGCTAGATCTCGCCTGTACATTCACAGAAATAAAAAAGCCCTTTTTATGGTCAATGGTTTCTGACTGCGTTATTCACCGGGTCAGGTGGTTAATCACACTGAGGCTGCTCACCTGATGGAGCCACCTGCAGTCTACTGGAAAGGTGATTGGGTGTTAGGCTACAGAACAGCCCTCTAATTTGTGTCTTTAGAAACAGCAATGAGATTCCTGTGTATGAACTGTGCTACCACCTGACAAATGAAACAGCATACTAGTTGTCTGTTTTCAGGAGTAGAGAAAATATTTTTCTTTAAACTTTCCAGGGGGGGGGGGGGGGGTCAAAGAACTTTCACTTTTGTAGTTATGATAGAAACTAAAATAAAGTAATCAGTTATTTCATTCAAAGATGCACTAATTCAATATTATATAGAGTGTTGTGCACCGGTAGTGTCGCAGACAAATCATCACTGACTTAAGTTTGGCACGAAACATTAATGAGTTTAAAAGATAATCACATCCTATCAGTCATAATGTAATAGTGTATTAGTCCTTACCGTCTGATACCGGTTTGCTGTTCTCTTTTGGTACCTTTAACGCTACCTGCTCATCAGTGATGATGAAAGATCCCTCAGGTTTGTTTACCTTCCACAGAAAGGATCAAACCTAACCAGTGCCTTTAATATAGTGCAGTTCGAAATCGGGGCAACAGAGGGACTCGAATCTGATGTACTGGTCATCGATCTGAAACAGAAGGTAAATAAAGGTCATATTTTCAGGTTTATTTAGAGGATTTCATTTGTCAGTTAAACTGTGACTGGAGGTTAACAAATGAATATGATTTTTGAGCCTCACTAAATGTAACCTCAGCTGTATAACTAACAGCTGACTCAGAGGAGCCACAGAACTGGACCTCTCCCAGACGGTACTGAAGCGTCATCGGTTGCCGGGCAGGTTTCACCTCAACAGGTTTCTTTAGCAGGAATGCAGCTCTGAGATCAGCTGACACACTGATGAAACACACATCAGAAGTATGAATGAATCAGTCATAGTGACTTTATTCTGATTAACTTTCCTCCCTTTAGAGAACATTTGAATTGATTTTAGAAAGCAGTACTTTTTAAATCGTCTCAAAAGGAGTAAAAGGTTTCTGCTTCCTGCTCTTTAACACCAAACCCACTTCCTCTAGTGTCTGTGACGGCAGTAAATAACAACACGTGTTTATGGAAGGACACAAAGACAGACATTAGGGAGAGAGTTTTTTATTGGAAAGTGAAACACCACAGGAGAGGAAAGACAACGAAGAGCATCTTAATCTGACGTCCATCTCTGAACCAAACTACAGTATTTATAACGCCACTGTCCGGCGTCTATGCACACAACACCTCAGTGTCCCTAAACAACAGCAACGTAATGAAAATCAAAAACACAATTATCTTTCAAACCCAATCAAAGAGAGATGCTGTAAATAAACAACTAACTAAAGATCATTCAGAAACACAACATCAAACGCCTCATATTTACACATCAGGAACTGTGTGTGTGTGTGTGTGTGTGTGTGTGTGTGTGTTACATAATATTGATTTGCCAGAAACCCAACAGCAGAGAGGTTCTGATTCTCTTCAGATGAGACAGATTTCCTGAGCAGAAATACATGATCAGAGGAAAAGACACTTCATGAGAAACCAAATAACATTTCCTCTGTCGTCCAATCAGTGAGCGTCTCCTGCTGGATTCAAACCCTAATATTACCAGGTAACGATCCCAGGATAATCAATGGTTCCCAGTTTACAGGGAGAAGTGGTGCAGCGCTGCCTGACCCATAACCCTAAAGAAGAGGACATAAAGAAGTGAGATCGAGTCCTTAAAGCCCAACATTGACCTGATTTAGACCTGAGATATCCCTCAGGTGCTTATTCTATTTCCAATTGCTGCTTCTCTATTTTATTGAACTGATGTCATTGATTTCCTAATATCTGCGTTCCAGAGAGCGAGCCTTCCCCACGGCGCTCTGCAGAAGGATCTGAACTGTACCGCTGCTCCTCCAGACGCTTCACAGCAGAGAGAGAGGCGGCTCTGAGAGACAGCAGCTGGAGAGGGGATGAAGCGCCTCACTGAGACGGCTGATTCAGTCTCTCAAGGAGCTCAGCGCTGGAGGCCGGAGAGGGAGACTTCTCATTGGCTGAAAGGAAAAGCAGAGAACAGTGTTTCAGTCCTCCGTCCCTTACACAACACAGACAGGAGACACACAGATCAGTCCTGCAGAGGTCAGCCTCCAATCCCTCCCCCTGAAGGACTGAACGCTGTCCAGATCCACATCACACTGAGAGGCTCTGAGTCTGCTTTGCTTCCTCAAAGCCTGGAATTAAAGACTGAGGACACTGATATGAGACAGGGCTTCTGATTGGTCCCTCACCGTTCCTCTTTCTGTAAACCAGGAATCCGATCCCAGCGATGAGGAGGAGGAGGAGAGCAGCCACTGCAGCCCCGATGATGAGGAGGAGGGGGTTCCCTGTGGAGCAGAAACAGAAAGAGATCACAACCTGAACGGGTGAAGCAGCAGGAGGCCCCAGGCTCCCTGGCTCCTGAAGTGAAGGGCCCCTTTCTCCAGGCCGGGTACTTCTTCCTCGTGCTTTCATACGGGGTTCTTCCTGAACCTTCTTCTTAGTCTCTCTCACCTGAGACCGCTGTGCCAGGTGAGAGAGACGTCTGTTGTTAGGAACCCTCCCCCCTGTGATGCAGTCTTACCTGTGTTGGTCTTGATCTCAGCTGAGTCCAGGACGAGGACCTTGTCCTCCACACCAGAGAGCTGAAACACACACTGGTACTTCCCCCAGTCTCCAGCGGGGACGTCCAGGTCCACACTCATCTGGAAGGATCCGTCGTGGTTGGGCAGGGTCTCTCCTTGGTCCACGTTGTCGTGAAGCTCCTCTCCGTCTTTCCTCCAGAACATCACGGCTCTGTCCGGGTAGAAACCTGTAGCGTGGCAGCGGACTGGAGAGGAGGGGGTCTTCTGGAGCAGAGCCAGCGAGGGGATCTCTGCACAAACACACTCCAGAGGTTATCACTCAGATTCATCGTGACCTCTCTCCTGTGATCACGTCTCTCTACTGTGAGCAGAGTGAAGGAGAGCAGGAGGTTCATCTCTCAGGGAAATAGAAATGTAGAAATGAATAAAGATTTCTGTTTCTATCGTTTCATATCAAATACTGTTTAGTGTCGTTCAGATTAAAGAAGCTCAATGTCTGCTCTTACACTCTTTACACTGAGACTTCTCTGTCCACATCACACACACACACACACACACACACACACACACACACACACACACACACACACACACACACACACACACACACACACACACACACACACACACACACACACACACACACACACAGTAGAGATGAATGGTGTGTTCTGTCTCCATATCCCATAATAATACCTGTCTGTGTACAGGACTTTAATGTTTACTGTTCAGAGTTAGACAAAAGATCCAAATGCTAAATTTCACCTTGAAGACAAGAGAGGGAGACAGAGAGTGAGACACAGAGAGGGAGACAGAGAGAGGGAGACAGAGAGAGGGAGACAGAGAGAGGGAGACAGAGAGAGGGAGACAGAGAGAGGAGACAGAGAGAGGGAGACAGAGAGAGAGACACAGAGAGGGAGACAGAGTGAGACAGAGAGAGGGAGACAGAGAGAGGGAGACAGAGAGAGGAGACAGAGAGAGGAGACACAGAGAGGGAGACAGAGAGGAGACAGAGAGAGGGAGACAGAGAGAGGGAGACAGAGAGAGGGAGACAGAGAGAGAGACACAGAGAGGGAGACAGAGTGAGACAGAGAGAGGGAGACAGAGAGAGGGAGACAGAGAGAGGGAGACAGAGAGTGAGACACAGAGAGGGAGACAGAGAGAGGGAGACAGAGAGTGAGACACAGAGAGGGAGACAGAGAGAGGGAGACAGAGAGTGAGACACAGAGAGGGAGACAGAGAGTGAGACAGAGAGAGGGAGACAGAGAGAGGGAGACAGAGAGACGGACACAGAGAGAGAGACACAGAGAGGGAGACAGAGAGGGAGACACAGAGAGGGAGACAGAGAGAGGGAGACAAAGAGAGAGGGAGACAGAGAGAGAGACACAGAGAGGGAGACAGAGTGAGACAGAGAGAGGGAGACAGAGAGAGGGAGACAGAGAGAGGGAGACAGAGAGAGAGACACAGAGAGGGAGACAGAGTGAGACAGAGAGAGGGAGACAGAGAGAGGGAGACAGAGAGAGGGAGACAGAGAGTGAGACAGAGAGAGGGAGACAGAGAGAGGGAGACAGAGAGACGGACACAGAGAGAGAGACACAGAGAGGGAGACAGAGAGGGAGACACAGAGAGGGAGACAGAGAGAGGGAGACAGAGAGAGGGAGACAGAGAGTGAGACAGAGAGAGGGAGACAGAGAGTGAGACAGAGAGAGGGAGACAGAGAGAGGGAGACAGAGAGACAGACACAGAGAGAGAGACACAGAGAGGGAGACACAGAGAGGGAGACAGAGAGGGAGACACAGAGAGGGAGACAGAGAGAGGGAGACAGAGAGAGGGAGACAGAGAGAGAGACACAGAGAGGGAGACACAGAGAGGGAGACAGAGAGTGAGACAGAGAGTGAGACACAGAGAGGGAGACAGAGAGAGGGAGACAGAGAGAGGGAGACAGAGAGAGAGACACAGAGAGGGAGACAGAGAGGGAGACATAGGGAGACAGAGAGAGGGAGACAGGGAGAGAGACAAAGAGGGAGACAGTGTGTGAGAGTGACACAGAGAGGGAAACAGTGTGTGAGACAGAGGGAGACACATAGTGAGACACAGAGGGAGACAGTGTGTGAGAGACACAGTGAGACAGAGGGAGACATAAGGAGACAGTGTGTGAGACAGAGGGAGACAGAGAGTGAGACACAGAGGGAGACAGAGAGAGGGAGACAGAGGGAGACAGTGTGTGAGAGTGACACAGAGGGACACAGAGAGGAAAACAGTGTGTGAGACAGAGGGAGACACATAGTGAGACACAGAGGGAGACAGTGTGTGAGAGACACAGTGAGACAGAGGGAGACATAAGGAGACAGTGTGTGAGACAGAGGGAGACAGAGGGAGACAGAGAGTGAGACAGAGAGGGAGACACAGAGAGGGAGACAGAGGGAGACACAGCGTCCCATGTTGTTGGCGTGTTGTAACGTGTCAGAAACTCAGAGGACATGTTGACATGGTGGTGTTTCTGAGAGTCCATCAGGTCATGTGACTCTACCTGTTCTCATCAGAGTGCTCCTCCCAAGGTCCAGATACTTCTTCAGATACTTAGGACAGATCTGGGTGTAGTAGTTCTTCTCTGTGCCATCCTAGCTCTGTTATGCTCCCACTTCTGTTTGGTGAGGACAGCCTGTTGTCTTGGAGCGATCCAAGACTCTGTCTTCAGGTCCAGAATCAGGAAGTCTTCTCCATCAAAACCATGGTGTTCATAACCTTTGACCTCACCAGTCTCATCATCCCACTCACAGCCAGACATGATCTGGTAATGTGGACACCTGAGAGAGAGAGAGAGAGAGAGAGAGAGAGAGGAGGACAGACAAGAGAGAGAGAGAGAGAGAGAGAGAGAGAAAGAGAGAGAGAGAGAGAGACAGAGAGAGAGAGAGAGAGAGAGAGACAGAGAGAGAGAGAGAGAGAGACAGAGAGAGAGAGAGACAGAGAGAGAGAGAGAGAGACAGAGAGAGAGAGACAGAGAGAGAGAGTTAGAGTGATGTTCTGATCTATGGTATGATGCTTGTCTTTAGATTGTTCAAACCACTTTTATTCACAAGTAAATTCAAACATCCCACATCAGAACAAACGTCAAACCAAAACACGTTAGTGAATTCCCTTTGGTCTACAAGTGGAGTTGAGCGTTGTATCAGATCCTGCTTCATGTTGAGTTTCTTGTTCATATTTTGTCTCTCTTTCATTCTTCTGTATTCTAACTAT
Source organism: Eleginops maclovinus (assembly GCF_036324505.1). Lineage (NCBI taxonomy): Eukaryota > Metazoa > Chordata > Actinopteri > Perciformes > Eleginopidae > Eleginops > Eleginops maclovinus. The sequence continues at coordinate 23,401,019 of NC_086361.1, forward strand.
ATTGCCTTGTTTTTATTCTGCTGCAACGTAAACATTTCCCAAACGGGATCAATAAAGTAATTCTATTGTGTTCTATTATTCTCATGAGGAGAGTACAGTAACCTCTGGTGGCTATTATGGGATGGACAGAAACACTGTCAGTGCAGTATAGCAGCATCCAGCAGCTTCTGTCTCTGACTGAAGAAACACACTGTTTAATATAGGTGTGTGTGTGTGTGTGTGTGTGTGTGTGTGTGTGTGTGTGTGTGTGTGTGTGTGTGTGTGTGTGTGTGTGTGTGTGTGTGTGTGTGTAATATAAACAGCATATTATCAGTAGAAGGTGAAACATGAACTAACCTCCAGTTTGGTTGAAGCGCTGCTTTGCAGTTTCAATGTTGACTTTAGAGGTCTGCTCGTTACCCTGAGCTATCTGAGTCTTCCTCTCCCAGTACTGAGGATCCTCTGCTGTGATTCTGCTCATCCAGTCCTGTTTGGGTTCTGCTCTCCTGGTGTTGCTGTCGTAGTGAGTGATCTCAACTTCATCAACCAACCCAACACTCACAAACTCTGGGAAGTTTGGGACTCCAGAAGACGCAGTGTGGAAATACTTGAGAGAGTGAGTCCCTGTAAGAGAATATCAAAGTAATAACTCCAGTTCATAAATCCATTCACTGCTTTCTTCCTGAACCAATCACAGCCAACCTCAGATCTACAGAACATTAACAGAACACCGGACCGTTGATGTTCTGAACAGTTTGAAATGTGTATTACTAGGGTCTGAGACCAGAGGCCCTATTGAAATTGGTCGTTCGGAACTTTCCGATAAAAGTTGCGTAGGCCACGCCCACTTCCGTTTCTAACGTCAACTCCCCCTACTTTAACTTTCTCGGAAACGAACGAAAATCGCTACGCATATCCAGGGTCCGGAGACGAACAAGAAAGCCTCTTGGGCCTGTGTGAAAAAACGTACAGGAAGTCGGCCATTTTGAATTTGGCGTCGGAAAAACGCGATTTATCGTCTTGAGACGGGCGACAAAACTACATCACGAAACCTAACTTCTTGTTGCACGGCGTAGCCGTTATTTAGCGCCAAAGTTCGCGTTCGTACGATTTTCGGCGACCCCTCGCCATGGAACACGATGATGTCATAACTCCAACTGACATGCTCAGAAAGTCACCAAACGCCACATGATGGTTAACACTGCTGCCCTGAACCGCTCTACGCATCCCTCGCCATAGAACACGATGTCGCTGTAACTCCAATGGACACGATCCGATCGACCTCCAATCTTCGCCTGTGTGTCACTGGTCCATGCCTCAACAGCTCTAAGCAGAATCTGCGATCTCACGGTCGGCCGTTGCCATGGAAACGCAATGCTCGCCATAAAACACGTTGTCATTGTAAGTCAATGGAAAATCGTCCGAACGCCACCAGACCTCAGATAATGGTTAATGGTCCGCCCCTGAACAGCTCTATGTTAATTATGGGATGTCATCGTATGCCGTTGCCATGGAAACGCAATGCTCGCCATAAAACACGTTGTCATTGTAAGTCAATGGAAAATCCTCAAATCGCACAGACTGTTTGATATTGATGCAGCCCTGAACACATCTAGGAGTATTATGGGATGTCATCATATGCTGTTGCCATGGTGACAGATCATGTTTGTGTTAATGCTGTAACTCCCATGAATGTCGTCCGATCGGCCTGAAACTTCCCTCCTTTTCTAACGAGTGAATCTGGAAAACACCTGCGCGACACATGTCGACGTTGTGACAACATCCTGCCAGCATCTCAGACCCGCTCATCGCTGCTTGCAGCTTTAATTGTTGTTGTTGTTGTTGTAATGAAGTGTGTACATGATGCATGAGTGAATGTGCATGTGGTTCTTCAGTCAGCAGGGATGCATCATCAGTAGTTCAGGCTTTATAATCAGGTCCTTCAGAAACCTGGTCTCCCTCAGACCATAATATTCACACTGCAGGATTTTCTAATTGTGTTTCTATAATCAACAGATCCAACGTTTGCTTTGCAGTTACATTTCCTCCCTTAAGGTCTCCGTACTCTAACTCATAACTGATGTTTCTTCTTCCTGAGGTTTTTATTATTGAATCAGAATCAGAATACCGTTAATCGTCCCACAGAGGGGACACTTCAATTGTACAGCAGAAAGAGCCAAAGACAGCTTAATATTACACCAAGATACCAAAAACACAACCATCAGGAATAACAACGGTCCGATCCAGCCCCCCCCCTCATATATCTAACTGTGTAAAAGACTCAGCAAATCTGTCCCAAAAGTGTAATTACCGTAACATCAAATACTTGCTGGATCAAGAATATTTGGGCAATACAAAAATGTAATATATCAGCTCCTATATACTCTATTTCTTCTATCAACAAATACATACCATAAACAGAATTGCTACAGATAGCTTTGTTTGTGAACAGGATACGTGTTGAGCACCACCTTTCCCACTTTCAAACAAACAGTCCTCTATAGAGTTCACACTGAGAGACTCTGAAGAACCTCAGAGCTCGTGTGCTTTCTGCTCTTCCTCCTGCATTAAATCATCTGGAGTGACTCATATCCAGAAATAATTCCAGCTCCTGATGTATCTGCTGAACAGCATCACACAGTCCTCCCAGTAAAGCTCAGGATCAGTGTGATGTCATCAACAACTGGTCTCAGTCAGCAGGTCTACGGTACAGTGGACGCGTAAACAACAACAACAACAACATGAACTTTATATTTGTGTTGTCGAGGTTGAGTTGTGATTTATTCCAGATCTCTATCTGTTCCTCATGGATGAGGGGAGGGGTCCAGGTCCTTCATGATCTCTTCTTCTGCTGTTTGCTCTTCCATCATTAAGCAGACCCCAGATACTCAGGGACTGTCCCCCCCCCCCCCCCCGTACTGAATTTATGGAACTGTGCAAAAAGTCAACAACGGTGTAACATATATTAGTATGGATCCTGTGTCTGTATGAAACGGTCTGTATTTATCCCTGATCTATAGTGTACTCATGATGTTTATACCTCCTTATACTGTTCATAGTTCAATACTTTGTTCATATCCTCATATTTATAGATATTATAGAAGACTCACTCTGCACTTTACTACCTGTTCTGCTTCTGGTTCGATGCTAACTGTATTTCTTTGTGCTGGTACTTTTACTGCCATGAGAATAAAGATGAATCTAATATCAGATGTACCATCTTAAATATTGTACCAGCAAAGCAGGGAGTAGTTTGGCTTCAGCAGGAAAACAACGCCATCTCCTGACTGTAAGAGACAGCACGGATAAACCTCCACACAGCGCATAAACACATGAAGCTTTTCTTAGTTCACTTCAGAATAGAAAGTCTCACCTGCAGATGCGCAGTGAGGGCCTACTACTCCCAGAAGAAGCAGAGAGAGCCACATCTTCATCTTGAGAGGTTCTTTATCCAGCCTTTCTGCAGAGAGGGGTGTAAAGGAGAGAGAGACAGAGAGGGGAGTTAACATCAGCTCCCTCTGAGCCAATGACACATCCAACAGAATCTCAGAACACCGCAGAAACTTTTTACGTGTACAGAGAAAAACCCCAGCAAATGCATGTAGAGCAGAATGAGGCAGATACCCACTGATCATTAAAGGTCCCCTGTGATGCTACTTTTCAGGTCCATGTATTTCATTTCTCCACTAGGACATGTTTTCATGCTTCAATGTTGAAACAGCGCTTTATTTTCCTCACACTGCCTGTGCATAAATGACCACTTCTCACTCCTTCTGAAAATGCTCTTAAGAGCCCATGCCCCCGCCTTTGCAAAAGTGCACTCTGCTCTGATTGGTTAGCTGGCGACTCTGCTTTGATTGGTCAACCGCTGAGAGGTTTGTCGAAAGAAAAACTGTGAAGAAATGGCATCGCTTGTTGCGCCGTACCAGCTTATTACAAATACATAATGATGGATATCAGTAATCATCTCACAGTGACACAGAGACGTTGACCTTCAGCAGCGTTTTTGTGACCTTGAACACAACTTTTGATCTCAAACAGAAAGACTGCTTATAGCTATGGCTCTGTGAAGGGAAGCGGGTTTCTTGATCTTTCTTGGCTGCTATATGCAGTGATGAGACTTATACCAATGGAATCTGTGGAATCTCAGGCTTTATATGATATGTGGTTGGTGCAGATAGCATGAAGTAAAATAATCGCCGTAGCTCAGTCGGTGCTATGTAGCGTTAGCTCGTTTCCGTTCAGTGCTGATTTAGACGCTTGGTGTTGGAGTTATGTTTCGTTTTGGTGAAAATGGTTAACATGGTCTGGTAGCTGAGCTTCTTCCCGTTCAGTGGGTATGCCACATTAATAGGTTGTTAAATGTTAACATGCCCTGAGACGCTGTTTCTTACAAGTGGCTGCATCTGGGCTTAAGAGGTTAACGTGTTGTGATGAAAAACCATCTCCGTATTTTTGCACAGTTCAGGTGAAGTCAGTGTGCATGCAGCCTGAAAGCTCGGTAGCGTTGATAGCGTTAACTTGCAACTTTGCCGAGGCTGCAGTGTGCTTGCCGCTCAACTCCCACAACAGCTCCACAATTCAGTGAAATGTCGAGAACACAACCATAATTAGGGTTTTTGCTCCGGGGGAATGGTGGTAAAAATAAATGCATCCACTTGTTCTCCACATCTTCTTCCTGAGGTATGGAAACAGAGAAAGTTTGCTTCGCAGCGAAAGTGGCAGCGTCTCCTTGCCATGGTTCCTCCGCTCGGGTCGGCTTTCCGCAGCGGCTCGCACTGCTATTAATTCAGTTCCGTATCACGGTGACGTCAGTGTGATACGGAACTGAACAGGAAGTAAAGAAAGGAATCCCATCGAGGCGTTTCAGGCAGGGGGGAGGGATATGGAAGAGAATTTCCCTCTAGCCTGAACTTTGGGATTTTAGCTTTTGCAGACCTATTACACACAGACATAAATAACACACTCCAGGAAAGGGAAAACCACCAAAAGCATAATATGGCCCCTTTAACACTCAAAAGAGAGCACTAACCTTCTTTAACCACCTTAAATCCAGCCCCTGAGACACCCTCCACTCCAAAGCCGTCCACAGCCAAGAGCTAAACCCAGAAAAGAGCCCCCTATGTCAGTGGGTGCTGAGGCTAACGCCCCCACCTCAGACCCACTCTAACCAGTCTCACAACAACACTGCTCTCCAAAAACCAATCACAGTCAAACTCATTCTAACACACTGTAAAGAACACTATTTACAGCGTCGGGAAGAAGAAACTAAAAGCCAGTGTAGATTAGATTGCTACCTGGCTCTAAAAAGAGATTACGAACTGGCCGAATGTTTCTCTAATGCACCAGCCCCTCTCAGACTGTTTCCTTTAAAGACTCTGAAAGCCATGTTGTTGTACATTTTCCAACACAGTATTTCATAACTATGTTTTAGAGAAACGGGCGTTGGTCGGTAAGCTAGCTGGTGAAATTCTAAAATGAGCCTAAATATAAAATCATTAAAAAGTAAACATATCGATCTCAGATATGAACAGGACTTACACAGACATATGTCGATATTATAAACAACTGGATTCAACAGCTATATTTAGTTTGAATCAACTTTCATAACTTTTATGAACATTTTAAGACGGAGGGTACGGTAGAGTGGTCAGTTCATTTTAGGAAGGGTCCTGAAATGACCCGGAAGTACCTCAGTGGCCGCCATGTTAAGAGCTGTTTGAATTCTCTATGATAGGAAAGGAGCCCTGACACTGCCTTTATCACCTCCTTTAGGAAACACCGGACCTTCCTCTATAACCTCCTTTAGGAAACACTGGACCTTCCTCTATAACCTCCTTTAGGAAACACTGGACGTTCCTCTATCACCTCCTTTAGGAAACACTGGACCTTCCTCTATAACCTCCTTTAGGAAACACTGGACCTTCCTCTATAACCTCCTTTAGGAAACACTGGACCTTCCTCTATCACCTCCTTTAGGAAACACTGGACCTTCCTCTATAACCTCCTTTAGGAAACACCGGACCTTCCTCTATAACCTCCTTTAGGAAACACTGGACCTTCCTCTATCACCTCCTTTAGGAAACACTGGACCTTCCTCTATCACCTCCTTTAGGAAACACTGGACCTTCGTTTATAACCTCCTTTAGGAAACACCGGACCTTCCTCTATCACCTCCTTTAGGAAACACTGGACCTTCCTCTATAACCTCCTTTAGGAAACACTGGACCTTCCTCTATCACCTCCTTTAGGAAACACTGGACCTTCCTCTATAACCTCCTTTAGGAAACACCGGACCTTCCTCTATAACCTCCTTTAGGAAACACCGGACCTTCCTTTATAACCTCCTTTAGGAAACACCGGACCTTCCTCTATAACCTCCTTTAGGAAACACCGGACCTTCCTCTATAACCTCCTTTAGGAAACACTGGACCTTCCTTTATAACCTCCTTTAGGAAACACTGGACCTTCGTTTATAACCTCCTTTAGGAAACACTGGACCTTCCTCTATAACCTCCTTTAGGAAACACCGGACCTTCCTCTATAACCTCCTTTAGGAAACACTGGACCTTCGTTTATAACCTCCTTTAGGAAACACTGGACCTTCCTCTATAACCTCCTTTAGGAAACACCGGACCTTCCTCTATAACCTCCTTTAGGAAACACCGGACCTTCCTTTAGGAGAGGAAAAGGAGAACATGCTGTCCCACAATGCCTTGCGGCCGCAGCATTTACCGTGACGCAGCATTCAGCCGTTCACGGAAACAGCCGATCGTGAGAAATGCGTTTCGGGAAAGTTACGGTGCTTATTAAGCAGTTTAAAAGTTCTGAAGTGCTTTGTTCTGAACGTTCAGCTCTGTATTAATGAAAAGGAGAAATGTGAACGTTACGTTTTACTGAAAGGATCAAATAAAGTCTCAGAGTCACCGAGCTGTGTGGGGTTTCTGAAGCGCTTTAAAACAGGACTGAATTCAAAGTGATAGGTGAAGGCATCACTAGTTTATAATAAACACATCTGTATTTATTTAAAATATTTCATATAATCATACGTATTATTGGGATTCATGTGGGTTAATACGTGTGGACCGGGGGGGGAGCATAAGTTTCACTTTCCTTTTTATTTAAATCCCAGCCTTTGTAATGCAGAATATCTGTCTCTCTGTTGTCCTGGTTCATAAAGCAGAAACAGCTCCATCAGAGAGCACGGTGCAGATGCTTTCAGTAGCTTTATAGAAGCTGTAGTTCCCCACAGCACACAGAGTGCAGTCGGGTTCTCAAAGCACCGCAGCCTCTGGTCCTCAGTCCTGTTGAGTTCTCCTGTCCACTATTCCTTAACCCCGTGACGTTTCACTCAGAGGTCAAGGAACAGTAGATAGGAGTAAACGATAGGGGCTGATTTTTTTGACTTCCACCATACCCGTAGTTTTAACAAACTCACCTCCCAGCGTAGAGCCGCACGCACAGGCACTGGTGTGACAAAGGGACAACAACACCACACGTCACATCTCAAACCGAAAGTAGATCAAACATCAACATAAAAGCCGGAGTAAATCAGATGAAAATGTTTGGTTTAACTAAAAGATAATCCTTTTACATGGCCAACAAAAAAACTCCTTTTTCAACCCAGTGTTTATGTGAGGATGGATACTCTGAGCTCTAGGCTACGGTTGATATACAACAGTGTATATTTATTGAATTCAGATGTTTTAAAATGAAGTGTCTTACATTGCCTTTTACAAACTAAAGTGAATGTTTCCCAATACATTGATGACATTTACTAGCAGTATAAGACTTTAATATTTTGAAATATTTTCCAAATCTTTCCGCTTGCCTCATGGATGTTCAAAATGTGACATTTTCCACGGGACCTGAATGCAGCAGTTGTGGATTTCTCTTTATCAGATGTAGATCAAATAAATCCAACCTTTACTATTTAAATAGTATATGTTGTATTTCATTTAATAGTATAACATGAGTACTTCTCAGTAGAGGTCACTTTGTTAATACGAAATAAAAGGATTTTATAATCATTGGTTTATTTTGACCTACACGTTTTCCATTGACGGGTGGTGAAGTTGTGACATTTCCCAGGGGATCTGAATGCAGCATTTCAGGATTCAGTTTTGCAGCTTTATCGAATTTGGATAAAATGAATCCAAAAGAAGTTCCGCGAATTATGGTGTAGTATGGTTATACTAATGCCAAACATATTTATTGAAATGCTATATATTATTCAGCACAGGAAAGTACTCTTTAAAGATTCAAAATTCAATCATTTCAAGCTTAATTGTCATATGCAGCAACAGCGATAGTGCAGATTTTGTCATGGAAATATTAAATGAAAAGCTCCTTATACAATGCAACCAACAGCATAATTAAAACATAAAGAAATAATAAATATATTAGCTAATAACACTTAAAGAGAAATAATATATACATTATTCTGAAACTGGTCAACTTGAAAAACATTAAAAGCTTTTTCATCTCTGTATAGATATATATTATTGTGCTTAATTTTGTATTAAATGAAATGATTGGTAAACATTTCATTTCACTTTTTAATGTTGTTATAGTTGTTGTTTTTCATATATATTTCTATATGAGCCTTTTTTAATAACCTAATTACTTTATGTCCTTAATGACTTAGTTTAGGCTTACAACGGTCTGACTTGAGGTGATGTACTAGACCTGAGTACTTCTGCTTTTACTCAAGTACCACATCTGAGTATTTCTACTTCAACTCAAGAACAAGATCTGAGTACTTCTGATGAGTCCCCCCTATGGTTAACAGATCCTATAACGTGATATATAACATGATCCAGAGCCGGTTCCGAAAGTATGTCAGTGGGTTACTTTGACCCGGTGCAGCTGGGGGAGGAGCCAGGGATCTGGGTCACATGGCTGCACACCCGACCAGAAACAGTCCCTCTGCACAACCAGGAGCCGAGCTGTTTCTCTGCATTCAGCCTGTTTCTGTCAATGGGAAGCGGAATATCTGCATTTAAATCCTGAGAACACAGAGAGAACCAGACCCGCGGTTTCATTTCCTGCAAGAGTAAAGCAAAAACCAGCTTCCAGGACGACAAACTGGCCATTTTGCTCTCGTTTCAAACTCAGATTTCTAATATCGAGTCTGTCACTGCCGCTGTATTTATTTCTAGTGTTTTATTTGATTGCCTGGTTTAGGTGTGGTTGATTTAAATGTTATAGCGAATTTCTCCACCGGGATACATCAGCGACTTCTCAGTTGCTGAACACAAACACAGAAAACACGGCTTCAGCACTGAGGTAGCACAGGAGGAGGAAAACCCCCCGGAAATCACACAAAATAAAGGATATGGAGTCGACCAAAGCTGGTAAGTCTGATTTATTTCACATTTAAATGGAAACAGGCCTTTAAAAAGGGACATATGTGGGTATTTTGTTGAATTAAAATGTACACACGGCTTGTATAAAAAAAATTAAGTGTCTATTTAAAGATTATCCATCTGAAATATTAAATAAGGTACTTGTGATAATATTTATAAAGGTTATTGCTAGTATTGTGTTGCTATTACTGGGGCAGCACTGCGGTCCTCTGTCCTCACATGGACCCAGCAGCCTAGCCATGTGCCCCTGTGTTTACGCTCCCCGTACGTCGCCTCTGATTGGCTGAGAGGCGTTGTGACGTACTTGTTGCATAATTCTTCTCGGCAGAATGTGTGGCGTCTCGCCGCGGATACACGTGAGGCTCCGCGGTGACCCAGTTTTCCCGGGAAAAAACATGCGTGCCCCACGTGGGGGCGCGCTAGAGAGAAAAAAACGTTCATAGTGTATGGTGCTTTCATGGCCCATGGGGATAATGGGTTACACAATGCTCATTGTGTTTTATACAGTGTTATTCAGGCTCTTTGGGTGTAACACATATCTAGAAATGACATGTAACCCAGTGTTTATGTGAGGATGGATACTCTGAGCTCTATGGTTGATATACAACAGTGTATATTTAATGAATTCAGATATTTTAAAATGAAGTGTCTTACATTGCCTTTTACAAACTAAAGTGAATGTTTCCCAATACATTGATGACATTTACTAGCAGTATAAGACTTTAATATTTTGAAATATTTTCCAAATCTTTCCGCTTGCCTCATGGATGTTCAAAATGTGACATTTTCCACGGGACCTGAATGCAGCAGTTGTGGATTTCTCTTTATCAGATGTAGATCAAATAAATCCAACCTTTACTATTTAAATAGTATATGTTGTATTTCATTTAATAGTATAACATGAGTACTTCTCAGTAGAGGTCACTTTGTTAATACGAAATAAAAGGATTTTATAATCATTGGTTTATTTTGACCTACACGTTTTCCATTGACGGGTGGTGAAGTTGTGACATTTCCCAGGGGATCTGAATGCAGCATTTCAGGGTTCAGTTTTGCAGCTTTATCGAATTTGGATCAAATAAATCCAAAAGAAGTTCCGCGAATTATGGTGTAGTATGGTTATACTAATGCCAAACATATTTATTGAAATGCTATATATTATTCAGCACAGGAAAGTACTCTTTAAAGATTCAAAATTCAATCATTTCAAGCTTAATTGTCATATGCAGCAACAGCGATAGTGCAGATTTTGTCATGGAAATATTAAATGAAAAGCTCCTTATACAATGCAACCAACAGCATAATTAAAACATAAAGAAATAATAAAATGATGCTAAATACATACCGGCGAAAGCGTGAATGCAGGAATAAGTAACATATACTACAATAATATATTTATAAATTATAATACAATATAAAATGGGAAAAATGTATTTGTAAATCTAATCAACACAATTCCTAACCCCCTTTTTCCAGCACTGTTCTTTAATTATGGTCTGCAAATCACAGAAATGCACCATATCCATTGTCTACTGAAATGAGCGGAAGCATATATTCTGTCAGGGTAAATAAAAGCGATTTAGCAGTAGAGTTTTTCTCATTGATATCCTTCAAACGGCTGCAGGGACAGACCTCTCCACCTGGCTCACACCCTTGTGAAGCTGACATTATATAAAGCTGTTACCTAATCTCTGAGGAAGAAATCAGGTCAGCCTGTGAGAGGAGGAAGCGTCTCAGTTGCTGCTGTAGTTTAGTGATCTGCAGTTTCACACACACCAGAAACCAGAAAGTAAATCATAGAGAGGAAATTAAAGGATTGAGATCTGCTGCAAAGTGCATTTCAACAAGGCAATTCATTACAAAGTAAAATAATATAATACCATACAAATACAATTAACACAGAGTCAAATTAAACACAATTAAAATCTAATAAAACAAAAATAAAAAATGAAAATAAGAAAAAAAAAGGTTCAAGTTAAAAATAAATAGTAAAAACTAAAATTGAATAAAAATAATCATGGGTACATTTTTCCTATAATCTCAAGTAATTGTGCAGCCATAACACTAATAGAAGTATATTTGAACATAAACAAATTAAATCTGTACTTTAAAAAATCCCAGTACAGCTAGCTGCACCTTGTCCAGCGTTGTCTGCAGTCCTGTAATCCCCCTCTCTCCTCCACCAGGGGGCGTAATAGCCTACATCAGCTCCACCACCTCCAGCCCTGAGTCCTGCCACAGTGACTCCTCCAACGGCAGCTTACCCTCCTCCTCCTCACCCTCCTCTTCTTCACCCAGCCGCCTGCAGCTGGCACCCCCCACCCCCCAGATCCTGCCCGGGACACCGAAGACCGGACGCTCCTCCTCATCCTCCACCTCCACCGCAAAATGTGGCATCACAAGTAAGACGGCCTCTCACATATACCTCTAAATGAAATAACCGTGCTTAAGTAGAAGCACTGTCCTCGACACGTTCGCGTGTTATTTGGTTCTGTTGGTTCTGATGTTTTATAACATTCAGTTTGTGATTTAATCAGAAATCAACGGCCTGGTGCTGCTGTGTAAAGTCTGCGGGGACGTGGCCTCTGGGTTCCACTACGGGGTTCACGCCTGCGAGGGCTGCAAGGTACACACACACACACACACACACACACACACACACACACACACACACACGCGTATACACACACGTGTTGCGGTGAGTTCAGCTGAAGTGGGTCACCGCAGCGTCTGCACAGCAACAAGCAGAGACTCACAGAAAGTAGTTCACTCTGCTCATATTAATATCTCTGCATACTGCATGCTGCTGAGTGGCCTACATAACTATAGGGAGCACACACACACACACACACACACACACACACACACACACACACACACACACACACACACACACACTCTCTCACACATCTCTAGAGTTGGCTGATGTTATACAGTTATACTGAAACTTGAGGAGAGATGTATAACGATATATACATTTACATGTCCATGCAATTTTCTTGTATCTACATCCCAAAAAACACACATCAAGTAAAAGTCACGTGAGTCCAGGAAGGGCCCCTTCAAACCCTCTTTAATCACCTTCACATTGTGTCTGAACGCAGGGCTTCTTCCGGAGGAGCATCCAGCAGAACATCCAGTACAAGAAGTGCCTTAAGAACGAGAGCTGCCCCATCATGAGGATCAACAGGAACCGCTGCCAGCAGTGCCGCTTCAAGAAGTGCCTGCTGGTGGGGATGTCCCGGGACTGTGAGTACTGCTCAATACTGACTGTGATCACCCCCCCTCATGTCTGTGTGACTGAAGGTGAGTCCCTCTAATGATCCCCCCCCTCTCCTCAGCGGTGCGTTTCGGCCGGATCCCAAAGCGGGAGAAGCAGCGCATGCTCCTGGAGATGCAGAGCGCCATGAACAACATGATGAACAACAGCCAGCTGCAGGGCCAGCTGCACGGGGGCCAGAGCCAGCTGCTCGGGGGCCCCATGCTGCCTTGCCCTCTCCCGGCCACTGACGCTACCTCAGAGAACGCAGGCCCTGCCCCCTCCCCGCGCTCCAGCCAATCAGACGTCGGCTCTGACCCCGGCGTCGCCATGGACACCAGCTCGGCCTCTCCCGCGTCTGACAGCGCGTCGTCGGAGGAAGCGATTGGATCCGTGACGAGGGCCCACCAGGAGACCTTCATGTACAACCAGGAGCCCAGCAGCCTGGCCCCCGAGGCCCCGCCCCCCGCCGCCACCCCCCCCTCACCTCGGGGAGCGGCAGGACGCCTGGAACCACCACAACAACCTGGTGACCATCCAGGACCCCCCCTCCAGCCTGGGCACCCAGGGTCAGGAGGAGACGCCCCCCCCCCACCCACTGTCCCTTCAGGATGTCCAGAGGCTCCGCCCCCAGCCACTGCCCCTCCTACGCACACGGGGCCTTCGGAGCTCAGCCCCCTGAGGGCCCTGTCAACACCGCCTGCAGCGCCCCCCTGTGGAGAGGAGGCAACAGGATGCACCTGGTGAGAGGCAGAGACCCCTCTGACCTAGAATACAGTTCTTTATTTACAAAAAAGAATAGAAATGTAATGCACCCCCCCACCCCATGTCTCCTCAGGTGTGTCCGATGAACACCTCCCCTCACGTGGACCCTCACAAGTCGGGCCACGAGGTTTGGGAGGATTTCTCCCACAGCTTCACCCCTGCCGTCAGGGAGGTGGTGGAGTTCGCCAAGAAGATCCCGGGCTTCAGAGACCTGTCGCAGCACGACCAGGTCAGCCTGCTGAAGGCCGGCACCTTCGAGGTAAATCCCAGATACTTACCCCCCCCTAAAAAAGCCTGTCCCGTTCCCCAGCAGCTTCTTTCACCTCTGCATTTTATCCAGTAACAGTCACAGCTACACTGCAGCATTGTAATGGTGTCCAGCGCCCTCTGTTAGAGACTGCTGGAAGACATTTGACAGTAAAATCTCATCTGAGGTTTAATTACTCTGTAGAGTGTGTGCCGAACTCGGGACAAGAAAACGTAATTTTAAGAAAAAAGTCAGATTTTGAGAAAGTCAACATTTAAGATTCTCAATTATTTTGAGGAAGAGATTTTTGTTGATTTTGAGGAAAAGTGAGTATTTTTAGAAAATGTTGAAATTTGCAGAAAAAACTCTAAATTGAGATTTCCAGAAAAAAGTCAGAAAAGTCAGAATTTAAGAAAAAAGTCAGAATTCTGAGAAATTTCGAAGAAAAGAAAGACATTTTGAAAAAGTCTTTCCAGTGCGAACGCTTGAACAGCCCTTATCTATATCATTAAAGGTGTAGAATGCACTAAAAGCCGAGAGTCATTTTCCCTCCTGCATTCAGGTGACTGCTGACTGAGGCTGGGGGGCGGGGCTTAAGCAAAACCAGACAAATCCTAGTGCGGGGAGGACTAAACCCTGTCCCTCCTTTTGTGAGGGGTGAGAGGGGCCCCAGTCAGCCTTCACCATTTGTCTTTCGATACTGAAATTCTGTCTCTCAACCGATTTTATTTAGCTAGTTTAATTTGAGTTATGACACTATCTACAAAACAAGCAATTCAAACAAAATCAAACTTTGAATTCCATGCTTTAAGAGCCCTTCCCCATCGGGGCCCTTGGTAGTCAGTCCCACTTGTCCCCCCATGACGCCCCTGAACTTGGTCACTAATAAAAAGCCGAAAAGCAGTTTCTCTGAGCAGCTGGGGTTGGGTCAGCTGCCGTCGCTCCAGGTCAGGCAGAGGTCGCTGAGTGAAGGGGCGTGACGTGCGGAGATTAAACAGAAGGTGTGTTTGTTTCTCTGCAGGTGCTGGTGGTCCGCTTTGCTTCCCTGTTTGACGTGAAGGACCACACCGTCACCTTCCTGGGGGGGAAAAAGTACAGCGTGGAGACTCTGAGGGCCATGGGGGCCGGAGACCTCCTGAACTCCATGTTCGACTTCAGCGAGAAGCTGGTCAACCTGGGCCTCAGCGAGGAGGAGATGAGCCTCTTCACCGCCGTGGTGCTGGTCTCTGCAGGTGGGTGGCGCTGGGGATGGACAGTTTTGCACATAGGAGGGGCCACAAGAGATCCATCGAGATTTCAATATTAAATAATTCAATTTCAATTTCAATCCCTCATTTGTTGTGAGCAGTATGAAAATACCCAATATATTTTAATTTGATGTCCCATCCGACAAATATCAGCCGCATTATAAAACACCATCATGAATCAATTGATTATCGTAACAGGGCTGGTCTTCTCCACCTGGGGGCTTTCTCTGCAGGGGGGGTATTCTATTGAGTACAAACAAACGCTGCGATTTAAGATTAGCAATTAATGGCCTGATTTTATGTCTGGGAAAAAGTTCTCTTTAAAGTAGAGACGCTACATACTGATATACACCTGAACATCAGCAGGAGAGGACTCTTTAAAGTAGAGACGCTACATACTGATATACACCTGAACATCAGCAGGAGAGGACTCTTTAAAGTAGAGACTCTACATACTGATATACACCTGAACATCAGCAGGAGAGGACTCTTTAAAGTAGAGACTCTACATACTGATATACACCTGAACATCAGCAGGAGAGGACTCTTTAAAGTAGAGACACTACATACTGATATACACCTGAACATCAGCAGGAGAGGACTCTTTAAAGTAGAGACACTACAGGCTCCAGAATATTAACTCCCTCCCTTCCTGTCCTCCGCAGACCGCTCGGGCATCGAGAACGTGAACTCGGTGGAGGCGCTGCAGGAGACGCTGATCCGGACGCTGCGCAGCCTCATCACCAGGAACCACCCCAACGAGTCGGCCGTGTTCACCAGGCTGCTGCTGAAGCTGCCCGACCTGCGCTCGCTCAACAACATGCACTCCGAGGAGCTGCTGGCCTTCAAGGTCCATTCCTGAACCTTCCTCTGATACTTGACGAACTGTGAGCGGACCACCTGCTCCTGCCTACAACCCCCACCCCCCCCACCCCCACCTCTCAAAGCTGAAATTTGACATTCAAAGGGATGGGGGGGGGGGGTGGGGGCATACAATGTTCTCGTACTGTACTGTAGGGCGCCACTGCCTTTGTGATGGTGATGCATACAGACACACACTGATGGACGTGTGTGTTTCCTGTGTTTGTGTGTAGCATCCTGTGTGTGGGGACAAACATTAGCAGCACTTTCTGTATCGTGTAAGCTGGTATTTCTGCATTCATAGTGCAATATGTGACTTTTGATTTATAGCGAGGAGGAGAAACTTGTGTATACCTTCGACGGGAGACTTAAATGCTGTTTGATAAGCGGGAAAAAAAAACCTGGACACTGAAATGCTGACGAGTTTAAAAAAGCAGACGACAAGGAGACGTAAAGCTGCTAAACAACCCTGAATGTTTTAATCTGAGGGAATTAGGGACGTATCATGAGTCTTATCTGCCATGCGAGTTGTCGTCCATTGCGTGTCATTATTTGTAAATGATTTGGGCATTGGGATGATTTAAAGTGCCACGATTGCTTGCTGATTTGTGCTCGTGCGTCACTGAAAGAAAGGACGTATTTAAGACTGTAAGGTTTATTTCGCTCCCACTTGCTTGAATAAACACGTTCTGTTCTACAAAACTGTACAGACTTTAGCTGAGTAGTTGAACTGAATAGGTCGGACTATTCCAGATAAAGTATGATTGTAACGTCACTGAAGTGATTGTAATTTAAAGGCTGTTCTTGTTTCCAGAGCTTCTGTCGTGGTGGTTCTGTTCTCCTCTGTGAAAGGACAGCAGTATGTGTAGATTTCTATATGAATATAAACCAACTATCAAACATTACTGCATAGATGAATATATCTATATAAATACATTTTATAAATGCAGTTCATGCCGCCTCGTGTTTTTTGTGTGTGTGTGTGTGTGTGTGTGTGTGTGTGTGTGTGTCTCCGTTGTGTTTCAATGAAACGTTTTATTTTATAGCATGTCATAAAAGGCATACAAATACTGTAGTAAATAAATAGTTTAGTAAGACGTAAAAAGTCAGCATAATGGTTTGTGCAGAAAAGTCACAGTCATGGTTTAGTTTGTCGTAAAAAGGAAGAGGATGCTAAGTCTTTCAGAAGTCAGAGTATAATGTGTGATAAAAAGAGACAAAGGTTCTGGTGTGGTAAGTCCTATAGGTTCTGGTGTTCTGGTGTGGTAAGTCATAAAGGCTCTGGTGTGGTAAGTCATAAAGGCTCTGGTGTTCTGGTGTGGTAAGTCCTAAAGGTTCTGGTGTGGTAAGTCATAAAGGCTCTGGTGTTCTGGTGTGGTAAGTCCTAAAGGTTCTGGTGTGGTAAGTCATAAAGGCTCTGGTGTGGTAAGTCCTATAGGTTCTGGTGTGGTAAGTCCTAAAGGTTCTGGTGTGGTAAGTCCTAAAGGCTCTGGTGTGGTAAGTCATAAAGGCTCTGGTGTGGTAAGTCCTAAAGGTTCTGGTGTGGTAAGTCATAAAGGCTCTGGTGTGGTAAGTCCTAAAGGTTCTGGTGTTCTGGTGTGGTAAGTCCTAAAGGCTCTGGTGTGGTAAGTCCTAAAGGTTCTGGTGTGGTAAGTCCTAAAGGTTCTGGTGTTCTGGTGTGGTAAGTCCTAAAGGTTCTGGTGTGGTAAGTCATAAAGGTTCTGGTGTGGTAAGTCCTAAAGGTTCTGGTGTGGTAAGTCCTAAAGGTTCTGGTGTTCTGGTGTGGTAAGTCCTAAAGGCTCTGGTGTGGTAAGTCCTAAAGGTTCTGGTGTGGTAAGTCCTAAAGGTTCTGGTGTTCTGGTGTGGTAAGTCCTAAAGGCTCTGGTGTGGTAAGTCCTAAAGGTTCTGGTGTGGTAAGTCCTAAAGGTTCTGGTGTTCTGGTGTGGTAAGTCCTAAAGGTTCTGGTGTGGTAAGTCATAAAGGTTCTGGTGTGGTAAGTCCTAAAGGTTCTGGTGTGGTAAGTCCTAAAGGTTCTGGTGTTCTGGTGTGGTAAGTCATAAAGGTTCTGGTGTGGTAAGTCCTAAAGGTTCTGGTGTTCTGGTGTGGTAAGTCATAAAGGTTCTGGTGTGGTAAGTCCTAAAGGTTCTGGTGTGGTAAGTCATAAAGGTTCTGGTGTGGTAAGTCCTAAAGGTTCTGGTGTGGAAAGTCGTTGAAAGTCTGAGGAGTGTAACGCAGCAGTCTGTTGGAGATCAGATGAGTACTGCACGCTCTCTGAATAATGACAGTGCATGTAAAGTGATACAACCATCAGGTCACTAAGTCATTCATAAAGTCACAGTATAGCACGTCGTTAAAAAGTCAAAGACGGTATGCCATCATACGAAGGCCTGTAATGTCGTTAGTAAAAGTCATTAAGATGCAGGATCACATTATAAATGATGCTGAGCAACAAACAAAGGTGAAGCCAGTCCTTTGCAACACAAAGAAACACAAAGTCAAATTCTCTCAAAACCATCTTTATTTTCAAGAGCCAATTCACATTAGCTGCAATCACTGTCAGTCATCGTGTCCTCCCGACCCCTGTCCATGGCGGGACGGCGGATCCCCGGACGCTGTCTCCGGTAAACGCAGAGTGCAAGTAACAGCAAATACAAAAAAGACGTTCTGCTATCTTCTGTTTCTGCTGCCACAGATTCGCTCCTAAACCTAAAACACATTTCATCTCACTGCCTTTCTCTCGGTGACGGTTTCCAGTTTGAACAGATGCACAAGAAGACACTCAAACACACAAGGAGAGAAGTCTGTGTCGACGGTGATGACGTTGTCTCTGACGCTGGTTCTGAACGTGTTCTGTGAAGTCCAGCTACAGCCTTTTTTTAAGCAGCAGAACTAACGCTGCACTGTGTAAGTGTTTATCTTTTCATGATTCATTGCTCTTCTCGCAGAGATGTGGTTTGAGAGCAAGATACAGTATTATTATTTTAACACTATGCAAAACAATATCATATTATGCGAACAACATCCGTAAAAAAAATCTGCAGTCTGAAAATATACATCCTTTTTCCTTTGTACGGTAAAATAGCTTTTCTATGGTGCGACTCTGGTTATTGGTTTGTAACTGAGTAAGAGTAAGAGAGCGCGCGATGAGGGCGAGCGGCACCTCGCAGGGAACAGTAAACGTCTTCTGGACCAGCAGGCGGTACCGGCCACGCTTACATGCACCAACATA
This sequence comes from Eleginops maclovinus, assembly GCF_036324505.1. NCBI lineage: Eukaryota > Metazoa > Chordata > Actinopteri > Perciformes > Eleginopidae > Eleginops > Eleginops maclovinus. The sequence goes on from NC_086361.1 coordinate 23,419,974, forward strand.
TCAAGTAGAAATACTAACATATTCCCAGGGTTATTATCTCCAGTTTCCATTACCAACAAAAATACAGGCATTTGCAATTTGAACTACAAACAACCAGCATGAATTTCACATTGGATGTCTTTTAAGTTACTTTGGGGGTTGAAGCTGCACTAACAAAAGTCTCTAATCACAGGCTCTTCAGCTTTACTGTATTTGAGCATCTTTGATCTTCATATTTCATAGTTGCTTTGCCCATAATGTTACTATTATGAATGAACTCTACCGTTTTTAGCCAAAAAGCTCATTTTAATCCACTGTTGCGCCACCAAATTGCAGAGAGACCTAATGAAGCACTTTCCTTGGGAGCTTAGGAGCCAGTAGCTGGTTGCACAAAGCCTAATACGCTTTCTTTATGCAATGGATTTCACCTAGGGTATTATTCTATCTGAGTTAAGATAATGGTGTTGCATCAAACTTGAGCTCACTGTAAAAGATGTGGTAAATTCTGGGAGGTCATTAAGCCAGGCTATGAACTCAAGACTATAAAGAAATCAGGGCTGGTCGCACATTGGAGCCAACAAAAAGTCCGCCTCTATGCTGATGACGCTGTCTTTCATTCCACGAAACCATCTTATCGTGGAGGTCTTTAAGATCCCGATAAGACACTGTTTTAAATCTCCTTGGTCCCGATTATCTCATGTCCACGACCCTAAACGACCCTGCAGTGTTTATTCCTCCCAGCACGCAACAAGACTCTCAATAGCTAGAGCAAAGCTGAAGAAAAGGAGCATTCAAAAGATATATTTATACTTGTTGGGGCATAAACAACGGAGGGTATTGTGGAGTTATACGGTCAACGATAAAGAGGCTTTATCTGTGAAGGACATGAGAAGCTGTGATAGCTATGAGTCTAATTTCAGGATTCAATCTTTATCCGTAGCCGTAAGTCTATAGCCAAACCATTAGCTAACCTCTGCACCTCCACAGCGAATATACAGAGTAGGTTTTTAAAATCAAACTGTTGTGTACCGGATCCAGCTGTGTTTCTGCAGGATGTGCTAATAAGCAAATAGCACGTCTTTGCAGCGTGTGGTTTCTGCAGCTTTTAGTAAACGATGCTCATGTTTCCTCAAGCTGCTGAATGTTCTCTAAATGCTGCATGTGTTGAAGAGCTGCTGCAGATGGTTCTTTATCTGTTCTGGAACATTTGTGTTTCTGTATCTGCATCCTCTCCGAAACGTTCCTCCTGATGGAAGAGTTATAGGACGCTTCGTGGCAAAAAAAGTCAATAAATACAAGTTGGATTTTTAAAATTTTGTGCAATTTGTGGCCCTTTACGAATGCAGGAACCCAGAACTATTTACAGAAACTAGGAACTTCAGTCCCTGCTCCTGAGGTAGAAGGTCCAGCAGCTTTCAAAGAACAAATGATGGTTACACACAACCCTAAAACACACGGCAGATTTCATTCAGACGGTCAAGCAATAGACGCTGTTAGCGTAGCATGTTGCTGACTGTTATACAAAGTCATGCATCCGAATTCCAAAGACCAGATGAGTGAGTGTGTCTTTTGGTCTCATTGCTTCGAGAAAGTAAGTCTCACGCAAAGTTGAAATGCTTTTGAGGTACATCTCATGTTAGCAGCTGCTCAAGGTTCTTAAGATGCATCGAGGGGACTTTTAAGTCCTCATTTAGTTCCTGAGTTTAGTTCCTGGGAGGATTTGGTTTTAAAAAAGGGACATTAGACAAAGCAAAGGGCAGAATTAAGACTCTTCTTACTGTGCATGTTTGTGCAACCAGCCCTGATTACTGACATTATATTGGTTTAATTAATCCGTGAAGCTGAAACCAAAGTGAGGAATGTCGATGGTTCTGCCACTTACTACCGGCTCCGTTCAGGCTCGATCGTCCTCCTGCAAACAGCCTCACATTAAGACTCCCAACCACAAGGTGCATGTAAACGTGGCCAATGCTACTTTTCCAAAATGGCTCTGGTGCCCCCCACCCCCTCTCGCCTCCATGTCTCTCCCTCTGATTGTCTGTGCATTTATTTTGAGTTTGTACAGTTCTTCGAGGTGTGTGTGTGAGGTCCGGGTTCATTCAAACACTGCAGCAAGTCTATTACTTGGATAAAAAGGCATCACTTCACAGAAAGAGAGGAACAAGTAGAAACACAAGCGGCTTTTTGAGGAGTAGTGTGCAGCTGGAGGAAGCGAGATATACAGAGCAAACATGTTTTTTTGTCACATTGCAAACGACAACACCATAGAGAGGCTTCCAGCAAACAGAACAGAGAACATACCGGATCAAATAAGACCGAGGAAAGCTACGATTTCACACCAGCTCTCGGTGTACCTCGCTGACGATGGATCTGAGGCCACCAAAAGTCATAGTCCAACCAAATCCATGCATATTGTGCAGGTGTCTGTGCATGTTTGTGTGTTAGTGTGAATGCAGGCCACCAGAGGAGGGTGACAAACATTTCTGCAACTATAGGGCTGCACAATTTTATAGAAATATGGTGCGATATCCAAAAATCGCAGGAGGTGAAGTAGTTGTTACTGGCAAAATATGTTTAATTATTATTCTGAATTATGGACTGTGCTGCCGAGATACAACCCAGTTTAGATCACACCCACTTCCCCCTGACTACAGTACGGTGTGCAAACATGCTACAGCGGTTACATATAAACGGGACTAAGGACAGGCGCTTCCCAGCCTGCAAAGCGTTCTCTACGGTCTCAATAAGATACCTTTATTTGGAACAGACGCTCTGAAGAACCAGGGTCATACGTCTCAGAATGATGAGGCTAAATATCCAATATTGCAATATCAGTCAGAATAAATTGTGCAACCCCAAATCTGCAGCCCCCCGTGATGCTCTGATTTAACGGATGCTTTCAGGGGATGTGATTCCTAGTGAGATGAAGTCTTGTTTTGAAGTTTGCTTTGAAGCTGCTGACGAGGACTGAGTGTGTGCGGCATGCAGACCCGCTCTAAAGCAGGGGTTCAATACGGAGGGCATCGTTCACTTGATTTTGGCACAGCATGTGGCATCGTTACACAAAAACATGGTACTGTGTGATTGTCTTTTTCCTGACATCAGTGTCATTATGTGCTTGAGTTTGGCCGGACCTGTCCGGACCGGACCGGCCTCTGGGGTTTAAAACGCTGCGTTCCTTTCCAAGTTGATCTGAATCGCTGAGGGTCAGTTCGTGTTTCTAAACTTTGTCCGTTTCCATGGTGGTGTATAAAAAAGATGCAGAAAAAGAGAAATGGAAACGAGGAAGATCTTCATTCCCAGGATGCAGCTATGACAGAGCATCAGGGCCATGCTCCTCCAAGTGCTTTCCGATATATAAAGCACCTTTTATCCTCCTGGTTCATTCATCTAGGGTCCAACGTGGACAGAAAAGGGTTGAGATGACGCTTATTTTCTCAAACTTATCCCACAAAATTCCAAGATATTACATTTTAAATAACATCTACAAATAAATCCTTAGAATGGAAGGGAATTTCTCCAACTGTTTTCCTGTTGATCCACTCATTGCTTTATAATTCGGCTTTCTTAATAACCGTGAGGCGGCCCTTTAAAGCAACCTACGTTAAAATCAATCTTTGAAACTCCCCTTTAGAACAGCACCTCCTCTCGTTGTTTGAATATATACATCTTTCTTTTGAACCCTCATGTGCTGTCAGAAATAAACCCCTGCTTTTTTTTTTTTTTTTTTACAAAGAAATACATTTTTTGGTTGCATGGCCCTAATGTGCTGTCATAGTGCAACTGCCCGGTGTACAGAGTGGTGCAGGAATGAGTCCTAAAACCCGGAAGTGAGTTAGCATTTTACTTCTTCCGGTTCCCTCGTCTCAGAGTCAGTGGGATTTCTCCGTAGGCTTTTGGAAAATAGCTGGAAATGAGGTCTCTGTTTGAGAGACGGATCACGTCCTACGACATTAACACATCAGCAGTGAGCGTTCCTTTAGCACAGATCTTATTTTTTACAATATTCCAAAAGCCTCTGGAGAAATCACATTGCTTTGTAGTCGAGGGAACCCATGCAGCTTACTTCCGGGTCGGCGTACAGAACTACGTCATCCCTGCACCGCTCTATCGTATTTAGCATCGTATGCTAAAGATGCTGTAGCGTAGCAGAGGTAACGTTCCTGGAGTAAAGGCAGGAGATATACTCGTGTGCTCTGAGGGTGATTATCAATACTGTAGTGTTAAAGGGTTTGAATACCGTTGTCTCAGAGGAAGAGAAGAGATCCCGCCCGGGTTTTGTTGCAGATTCAGATCTTTCCGACATTTCCTGAACGCAGCTTTGTGATGTGGAGACGTATGAAGCCGGCGGGTGTGTGTTAACGGTCACAGTATGACGGCGAGACACTGACTCTCACCAGACGGACGACTGACGGTGAACACACCATCCATGGAACACATAAAAAGCTAACGGATCGATCGTGAGCCGCCTCCAACAAAATAACAAGGAAAGACCTTTTTTGCACGTTTTTCTAACGAAGTGTTGATTAAATTATGCCGACTGTACAATCAATCAAAACAAAAAGAGTAAAATCCGAGGTGAGAGGTTATATCCACAACAATAACAACAACAACAAAAAGGAAATGCTATTCACATGTACCCGCACTGTAAGGAATGGATCATCCGGAAACTAGACCAGCGAGCTAAGCTATGGAATGAAGTGACACTCAGTAGTGCTAACAGAGTTCATTGTGACGGGCCTTCTGCTGGCGCTGACACACACACACACACACACACACACACACACACACACACACACACACACACACACACACACACACACACACACACACACACACACACACACACACACACACACACACATTAAAATCCGTTGGTCAGTCCTCGAAGACCTCCAGGAAGAGGGGAGGGAATAGCTCGGTGGGACACTCCACTTTCATGTGCAGGAAGCGGCTGGCGTGGCAGGCGCCGATCATCCGCAGGTCCGTCACCTTCATTAGCAGCTTGGGCCAGAAGTGCGCCACTTTGTGTTTGCGGTAGTGGATGTAATGTTCGAAGGCCAGCAGGAACTCCTCTTGGCAACGCTCGATCCGATCCACGCTGCTCAGGCCCGGACGATCTGGGGAGGAACGGACGAACAGAGACGTGTGAGCGCCTAAAACAGGGGAGTCCAGCTAATTCAAAAAGTGTATTGTAATTGGAGACTTGTTCTCGTCTTATATTGTACTTCTTAAATATATACCTCTCCATGTGTTAATGATCCCACTGTCAAACAAATTCAGTCCATTAAATCAACTCTTAGTTGATAAAGAGACCTTTTAGCATAGACCCTCTGCCCCCTATCATCAGCCATCTGAGGCTTCTGTGTGAAGGAAGGAGCTCGAACAATATAAATCAATCCCTGAGGAGAGCTGAGATGTAGGCTGTCAAGTATAAAGAATCATTTACCTACATTTGATTGATTTAGTCAACTAATAACTTAACATATGAAGCAATATACCCCACCTCTAGTGAGGGGCCTATGTTTCTGTATGTGGAAAACAGTTTGGACACCCCTGGCCTAAAAGGTATATTTAGTTTGAGGACAAAGAAGAAGAGAGGTTGTTATTTTGGGTCTTAGTTCTCATACCTGGCACTTTGTTTCAGCACTCAGAGGTGACCCTAACCCTAACTCCAATGTGTCCAAAGACATAATAAAGTATAAAAGAAAGACACAGGGATTACTACAATATAATGACATGTATAGAGAAACATGTAGCCCCATGTGCCGAGTTGTGATTTAGAGATTTACAGACTGGGAAATGTTTGCGTTGCAGGAGCATACTACAACACAAGTCAGTGACAGTTCTAAAGTATGAACATAAAGAAGACATACAAACAATTTGAAACATTATAAACCTTAGAGCGCCTGAAAGGTACATTTAGTGATACTGTAAACAAACTCATCGTCCTCCTCCTCCTGTAGCGGCTAAAGACGTGCTAAGGTATGACAGGAAAGGAAGAAATTGGAACTGCAACAGACACTTCATTATCATCGCGACACACACACTTTTGGTAAGTATCTAACGGTACGACAGACTTGTTTCCATAGCGTGATTTCTTTGGTTATAAAAGCAGTAATTGCTGAGTTCTTCGAACACTTGAAACCCTTCGTTTCCTCCGTATTGGATAAGCCTGGGTGTTTGTCGGAAACATCTACTCGGTATAATTTGCGTAAAAGCGTTATAAAATGTTATGGTTTATCAGCTGTTCTCATCAGTAGGTAGAGGCACCTCCCTCTGCTGCTAAATGCATCAACCTTTCAACCGGCATTACATGGTTTCCAGCCGGTATTTTTCCTGGTGTTTCCTGTAATCTGCTGACAAACTTAATTGCACACTTAACCCGCATTGAAGTAAACAAGTGCTAATCAGTGGGCGGAGAACGCACCAGCATGGCCGATCAAGTTAAGGAGATGGAAAGGTCACTCAGGTTAAATAAATAAACAACACACACAAAAAAAGACTCTCTGAAGCGGCAGAAAGAGGTGCACCAAAGAGAAAGTGTTATTAATACCATGTTTATTGACTTTAATTTATTCCAGCTGCTTTTCTATTATCATTTTAAGTGTAAATTGAATAACTACGAAACTCAACCCTGCATTATTGGTTCCAGTGTTTGAGCTGGGACGGGGTATTGATTGGCAGATGGGTCCCTGTTCGGCCCACAGAGGAACAGTATTGATCTTCAATGAGATGCAGAGCAGCAGCTGCACGGAGCTCCTCACAATGCTGACGGTCAGTTTGGTATGGATTTCATGTCAAGAAAATACTGTATACACAAGCTGAGGGAGCACAGCTTCACTGGAGGCACATTATTTCCCTCTTTGTGCGGAAAATCCCCGTATAAATGACTTCCAAAACGCACTATATTCCCTCTACGAATGGGATCGCTTTACACAACGTCTGGCAGTCTATTAAAGAATGAGTTAAAGGGAGAGTTTGGATGTTTCAAAGTGAGATTGCATGAGTGACTTATCCACATTACAGCTTTACTGTAGTACACGGACAGCTAAAACTGATTTAATCCATCTTAAACATCAAGGATGCAACATTTAGAACATTTTAACCACTTTTTTGTGACCGAGAGCCTTTTCTGACGGAGCTGAATACTCATGCTTCAGATACAAGACTATTGATAAACACTCTAATTCTACCGACTGAATGAAGGGGTTCTGGTCTGATCGAATTGGGTGATTTGGGAGGGTTAAATGGTGAGTTCAGGACTGGTTTTGTTGGGGGAGTTTGGTAGGTAAGGTAAGGTAAGCCTTAAATTATCCTAGGATTCTGAGGTCGGTACAGTGCTTTGCCACAGCGGTGCACAAGCTTCCGTGCTCTTCCTCCTGCCTCTTTTCTCTAAACACCATCATCTCTAAATACCTCACACGGCCCGACCTCAGAGGACCCGGACAGCCCCCTTAATGGGCTGAAGTGAGCTCAAAATGGAGCTTAATGGGCTAAAGATAACGGCTCGTTTGCAGGTGGAGTGTGAATCCGGACAACGAGGGCTTACCAGATGAAAGCAGGATAACGGCCTGGAGCAGAGCCACCTCGGAGTCGTCCAGGTTGAAGGACGACAACGACACGCCGAGGTCGAAGATGGCATCCGACACGACCCCCAAGCCGCCGTTCTTAAGCTGCCCTCGCGTGACGGCCATCTCGCCGTTCAGCGTCAGGGTCTCGCTCTCGGGGTCGTATCGGACCGCCGCCCGCAGTGACATGATCTCCATGCAGCAGCCTTTCAACAGGATGATCTGGTCTTCACAAGGCAGCTGGAGGTACGGAGAGGAGACATATGCTCTGTTAGCGGACCAATGGGCTAATTGAGAGATAGCACGCAGAAATCTCTCATTTTTACTGGGAAATGTAGCATGAAGCAGCAACTCGTAGCTACACTTTTAGATAACTGGTAAGATGGCCAATACCATAAGCATTAGTAATCCATGGAAGTTATTTCAAGGCTTTATTGAGAGTCAGTTCACTTCATTCAAATGAAAGACGAACATACTTTATATTAAAAACTCAATAAAGTTTATACCTTTATACCGTAAAAGAAAGCAGCTAACTGTTTGCTAGCTAACTAACCAAAGGGCTAACCATTAGCATTATTTTGACATTAAATCCCAATAAATTCACATTTTAAGATTCAAATCAAGCATTTAATTCAGATAGCAAATACTCTTAGCGTTTGCCATAGCCTACATTAACTCCAAAAATATGTTTAATTCAGACAAGTTTAAAAAATCAAGTAAGATTCATCAATAATGAGTTCACTGAAGCCCTACCTGCTATTTGTCTCAGGTCAATTAACATCATTCTTCTGCATCTTTCAAACCCTCTTCCTGGTTATAATTTTGTAATCTGGCACAATAATAGCATGTTAAAACGAGGCGAAGCATTATCCTCACCTCACAAAACATAGGCAGTTTTTTGGCAAAGTCCACCACTCGGGTTATGGCAGGGGTGATAATTTTTGTAAACTGACTGAAGGCTTCTATGTCCACTTTGTTTCCTTCAGGCGTATTGACCATCGATGCTTGACCAATTTCCTCAGGCTGAAGAACAAAGAGCGGAGTGGTAAATAAACTGGAGCACAACTGGTTATCTGAGTGAGGTTAAGTGTGAAGTTTATGGATTTACTTTAAGGTCTTAAAGACTCTTAATTCAATGCATGTAAAGGTAAACACTGTATGAAGCACGGGTTGAAAAGCAGTTTGGTTTCCGTACCTTATCTTCCTTCACCCCCGCAGCACTCTGGTCAGAAGTATAGAATAAATTACATGTTATTTCATTAAGAAGCATTGCTTCCTCGACCTGTTGGATAATCAACAGGAATTGTGAAGTTTGAATGAAGAACCCGTGGTGAAGCCAACTAAAAGGAAAACATGTTAAACTGAAGACAGATGACAGAGTGAGCAGATAGAGAACAGGTGAGCAGAGAAATTCAGGATGGGTTTCTGTGGCAAGAGTCGAGACTCGATCAGGTCCTCCGAAACACTCAACGACGCGGGACGAGTTCGATTTCTGTCGTAAATAACAGACAAGTCTTTTTTTTACATCTGAAAGGCGTGACGGGAGATTAGCACGGCTTAAATCAACCAGCTCTCATGTCTTTCAACGACGTAAACGCACTCATACGGTACGATTTGGCTGAAAAGCACCGGATAGAATCGCAACAATACTGAATGAATTCTTACATTTTTAGAATTTCAAGTCTCTCATTTCAGCCGCTTTTGTAAAATTCTCGACAAGTTAGATAAAAAACGCTTCTGCTTTAGCGACGATTAAAAAAAAGTATGACTTTAGAGCTTTTTCACACTCGACGACTCAGAAATCTGTTTTAAATTACAGACCAAATCTGAATGAAATCCAAAAGGCGGGACGGAAAATTTACACGACTTCAATGAAACAGTTCTCATGTTCTACGTAAACCTCAGCTTCCAGTACTTTTTTGGCAGGAAACGGCAAGATAAAATCCCCAAAATAGCGAAAAGATTCCTCAATATTGTTAATGACGCATATTTAAGGGACTTTACCAGAACATATATCGGAATATGAAGTCAAATATTTCAGATGTTTTTGGGAAGTTGTGGATATTTTTGGGGGTATTTTTTTCACACTTTACGACTCGGAAATGTTTCTCTATTTTGTCGTAAACAACAGACACATATTTAAAAGGTGCGACGGGAGTGTTCACGACCTAAATGAGTTCCCGTGTTTTCAACAGAGTGTTGAGTATTTTTCGGCAGAAGATAATGTGATAAAATCGCAGAAGTTGTGAATAAATCCCTTAATTTTACGGAACTTATTGTCTGTGTTAAGTGACGCATGGTAAAGTGACTTTCCCGAAAGAAACCCTGAATTTTAAGGCGCTAATTTCAACGTTTTTCCTAAAGTTCTCGACAAATTAGTGAAAATCCGTAAAAAAAAAACGGTTACATTTTTGTGTTTTTTCGATCGTGCCACAGAAACCCAAAAGTCAACAGTGGAAAACGTTTTATAAATCTGGACAAAGCGATTAGATTTCACAACGCAAAACAAAATTAGTCAAAAAAAATAAAAAGGTGTGAGGGGTGAAGAGAGAGGAAAATGAAAAACGGAACAAAAAAAGCAATTTATTAGTTTTAGCGATTTAGAGATCATTGCATAAAAAAGACGAGCGTAAGAAGTTCCATTATTGTGTTGAGGAACACACTTTTGCTCCATCGTCCCGCTAACTGTCCCCACTCTACAAGGAGAACAAAAAAACACATGGACATATTAACACAGGGAACAGTGGTGGAGGTGGGGGGGGGGGGGGACACAGGGGGGTTTGTGAGGGGGGCGGTTTTGCATCATTACGATGGAGGCTGTTTGGCGAGCGACGGAGGCGTTCGATGTCTCACCAGGAATTTCCGCTTCTGCTTCCAGTGGTTTCCCTGTGCGTTGGTGGTCATGTGGGCGTCCGTCACCATGCGGATCAGATCCCACTCCTCCTGCGTCGGCTCCTGGCGGTCCCACGCCGTCTTCTGAAGCTCCTCTTTCCGACGGCGTTCCCGGTTCTCCTCAATCAGCTTCCTCTTTGCCAGCCTCTTGCTGTCGTCCAACACCACTGAAGAGGGAGGAGGAGGGAAGAGGAGGAGGAGGAGGGAAGGGAGGAAGCAGCTAGAAGAGGTTAATCCAAAAATATCCAAAAAGTCTTTCATCAGCAACAGTTTTGACTGCCTTTGTAACACATCTCTTTTATGCAAATTCTACATTTCCTTCTACCTGTACGTGTCTACATTCTACATCAATAATAAACGAATGCATGGTCTTGTTGACTTTTCAGACCTTCAAAGCATTCAGCTATCAGGATGCAACATCAGCACCAAAGGATCCTACAAGTAGCGTCAATTAAGCAAATTCAGTTTAAGTGCTAGTGCATTTTCTTCAGATTAAATAAGCACAAGATTTAGACTTTTAGGGACAAACTGCAGCTGGAAGGTTCTCTTCACATATTCTATGCACATTGAACCTTTTATAGTCTACATTTTGCATTGTTCTTGGTCATTAAATGTCTTCAACAAAGTATGCAAAAAGATGTGGTGAATGTGGAGGAAGAGAAAGCAGATAAAAGCATCTGAAAAGGACTTCACGTGGAGTAAATGTAGACCCTCGCTCATCGTAATGCATCTCAACTGACCCCTGTCCGACCCTAACCCTAGTTTTTTATTCCCCTCGTCTGTAAACTCACAGTCGGTTGCCATTCCCACCGCGATGCACTTCTTGAAGCGACATTCCTGGCACTGGTTCCTCGTCACTTTGTCGATGACGCATTTCGCCTCGTACTTACAGGAGTAGGTCGGGTTCAGGTTCTTCTGGATCGTCCGCCTGAAGAAACCCTGCAGAGCAGACAGGTACAAAGTCAGACACCGTTCAATAAATGCATCTAATTAAGCCTCAAATGATCACCTGAGTTACCTTGCACCCTTCACAGGTGATGCAGCGATAGTGATAACCCGTGGCTTTGTCCCCGCACACGACACAGAGCTCATCCTTGTCCAGGTAACTGGGAATGTACCCTGCAGAGGAGAACACACGGTGAGTAAACCGTTGTTGACTGCACCGAAACTAAAATAAACGCCTCACTTCCGAACGTTCGGCACAATTGAAGCCAATGCACTTTCCGGATTCTCACGGTTTGAGATTTGTATTTTCACGTGTGATGCACTTCAGTGTGAACTAAACAAAAGGTGATGTAATGTCATGTTACTGGGAGGAAAACAGATCCCTTGTTTTGTAATCATGACTTCATTTCTCGCCTGTTTTCCTCCTGGATTTGATTTGATTAAATAAACTGGTAAATTAAGAGGTGGTTTTAATAATGACCGTTTTTTCATATATATATATTTTTGAGTATATAGGTTTTGTTTGTCTGCAGGAAAAACTACTGGCCCAAAATACATGAAAATTGGTGGAAAAGTGAAGCATGGACCAAGAAAGAAACCACCTAATTTTCCGGAGGATACACATAACTTCTTCCACCCTCGCGATGTAGGGAATGTAGGAAACGCTCTTCGAAGGCGCTTCCAGTTTACATTTCTCCGTGTTGTTGCTTCTTAAATTAAAATACAAACCGTTTGAGAGGAAATCAAAGACAAACCTAGGTAGTTCTGTTTAAATACTGTATATCAAAAGTTCCTTTGGGTAAATTTGGTGACTTATCTGAAAGTGACGTATTGAGTTTTTACTTTTACCAATTTGAGTTCTTATTCACGCCGTCAAAGAGGAGTTCTGTCTTCTGTTTGTCTGTCTGTAGAAAAAGCTTTTGGCCCCATTTTCATATAAATTGGTGACAAAGTGAAGCATGGGCCAAGGAAGAAACCGCCCTGTTTTTAAGAGGAAACACAAAATATTTCAACTTCTGTTAACGCTGCAAAGTATGGCAGATATCAGCTCTCTGCAATAACCTTTAAAAGGATCTATTTGTTCCTTCTTCACTCTTTCAAATTCTTGAACAAGACGGGATCAAAGACAAATCTATGTATTAAATACTGTATATCAGCCGCTTCCTCGCGTACATTTGGTGATCGATTATCGAAAAGTAGCTTAACTCTTGCCTAGCAGCAGCACCCACACATAGCCGGTTCATTGAGTGCTTAACACCGGGCCCGATTGTGGGATTGGGCTTAATGAGCTCAGGGCTTTATATAAGAAACTGATCAATATGTGTTTTTGGGGTGTGTTATGAATCGGCCTTCTGTTGCCACGCCATCAATCAATACCAACTCTCTGAGCATCAGAAGCAGCGGAGCCGAGCGTCCGCATCCCGCGCTAAGTCTTGGATTTACGATTATTAATGACCCCTGTAATTCACAAATCCCAGACTCCATTGATTCGGCGATCGATGAATCAATGAAGACGCGTTCCTGTTCGCATCGAGTACTTAAAAACCCGCCTGTTTCCTACGCACGTCGGCCAATTATACAAAAACAATAAACACATTCTGACTTCTGTACGTAGCAACTGGAACGCTTTGGCTTACTGAGAGCGGTTAAAGGTGTACCTGCAGGACTGCTGAGAGTACTCTTTACACATTATCACCCGCTGCTGCTTCATTACCTTCTGATTGATTTTCCTTTATGCCGCTTTATTCCTTTACATTTCCCCCGCAGCAGGAGGATGAATTATTGATTTCTGATTTCTGATTCTACGCTTGAATGCACTTATTGTTAGTCGATTTGGATTAAAAGCGAGATCAGCGGTTCATTCTTACGCAACTAGCTTTAAATCTTCATCCTCGTAAGACGATCACCTTCAGAGGTCAGTTTTCTTTTACTCTTAGGTGTACAAAATGATAAAAAATGGCTTTTCCTGAGTGGCAAAACATCTATATGATGTGACTAAAAACCCTAAAAAAGCATCCATCTGCTGTTCTGTTGCTCCTGTTCCACTCATATTGAAGTGGGAGCTTCAAATACCCCAATGGGAGTTCTGCCTCTCTCTACACTGCACAACAATTACTTAATAAATACAAAAACAAACACTAAAAGAAAAGCGCACTCCTGAGAGAAAACCACAAAACAATCAGAGAATTCAACGTCTGCACCAAAAATATTGTCATCTGTTGTTTGTCTTTAAGTTGTGCAACAAAAAAAAATTACAATAAAAAAAGAATTCAGAAAAAGTTTTAAAAAAAAGTTTAAAAAAAGTTTAAAAATGAAGGAAAAAATAAATAATAATAATAAAAAAATACTCTTTAAATAAATGACACAACAAACACAAACAGACCCTAAAAACACAACCCTGAGAGACGACCCCAAAACAATTCACCCTCCACCCCAAAATCTAATCCTCACTATCTCTCCCCCGGACACCGTACCTTTCCTGTGCTCCCCCTGCATCCACTGCAGGTGAGAGAAGTCAGGTGAGATCTCGGGGAAGAAGTCTGGCGGTTGGTGGAAGTGACTCAGAGGGACGTCCCGGCTGCAGAACTCGCTCTTAAACACCGGAGGCCCGCCGGCGTACGCGCAGGAGAACTGCTGGCTGGGCGGCCATGCTTGCTCCATGCAGGGCGGGTGGTGGTGCAGAGGCTGGGGCTCGCAGTATCCGAACCCTGGACCCTCACCTTGGAACATGCAGTGCTCCCCCCCGCCGCCCTGCACCGCGTAACCTCCACCCCCGGAGTGGGGCATCTCGTACATGTCTGGGATGCAGTAGTTCATCATGAAACCCGGCTGACAGAACTCTTGTGAGAGGAGAGCATCCAAATGTTGACGCCACTCAAACGCCACTCAAGTGTTTTTCCATCCTGGTCTGCAGACTACACCTAGCAACTGCCCCGCCCGCCACCACACGGTCGAATTGGGAAGCAGAGATTTAAAGCTCTAATCTTACACTCCACAAATCCTCAATGTGTCACAGACAGAGGGGATGTCACAGACTAAGACTTTGCATTATTGCACTCACATCTAATCACCGACTGATTCCTCAAAGACAGCGAGGAGGAGGCAGGTGATCAGAGAAGTTCCACTTTGCACGAGGGTCATCATATCATGCGATGATTGAGTTTCCTACACCCCGATACTTAACGGTTAACCTTTTACCCCGCAGATTTAACCCCCTTCACTGATCCTGGGGTGTTTTGAAGAGAATCCCTAAACAGGATCTCTCACATAATTATTCCTGCCAACTCTTTAGTGAGTGTTATGATACTAAGGGGATTTTCGGAGGGGTTTTGTGTTTTTACACACATTACCCCGAGTTTCCCCGCTAAGACCGTGAGATGTATTTAACTCTTACTGCAAGGCGATAGAGAGAGTGTGAGCACTGAGCAGGTAACAGTGTTTCAATGCGGGGGACACTGGGGGTAAAATAACAAGTAAACAAATAAATAAACTATAGTATTTATTACGGTTAGTGATACGTTGTGCAGATTTTCCAGTGCAACTTACAATAGGTGCACTCAACTACGGGAACACTCTTTAATGAAGCTTTTATTTTGAAAAATAAGACATTTTTGAACATTATTTTTCAAAATAAAATAAATTGTTTGAAGTTTTAAGATCATTTCTTTATATTATAATTAAAAAAAAGTTTTCTTAATAAGAGTTTTAGAACATTAAGATATTTCTGATATTATTTAAAAAAACTGTTTTATTTAAATAACACTTTTCAATTTCTTTTCAAAATAAAACAAAACTTTTCTAAAAAGATTGTTCAAATCAAAATCAGGAATTGTTGGAAAATAATATAATATACATATTTGAATATTAATATATATATATATATCCTTTAAATACTGTATATCAGCTGCTCCTTTGTGTACATTTGGTGACTGAATATCTCAAAATAACTGGAGGTTTTTTTTGTTTTTGCCTAGCAACAGCATCCATACAGAGCCGCTTAATTTAGTGGCTTTTGAATAATAATAAAATGTGCCTCTCTTTGACTGAAATCTGACAAAATTATCTACAGAAACTTTGGATAAAAATAAAAATGCTGGTCTTTAAAAAAAAAGGAAAATCAATATTTTTGGGACATGATGTCGCACACGCGAGCGACACATGTTTCAGACGATGCAGCGATTATCCGAACAGCGACTCGTATTGATTAGACTTCCTGCTCAATAAAAACGGGATAAGCCTCGAAGCGAGGACGAGTCTCAGCGGGGATTTAACAATCCACCTTCAACTCTGTCTCACTCGTTCACTCTGTGGCTGTTAACGGCTTTCTGGACGTCAAATTACATAAAATACTATTAAGAACAACACAGAATGACCGAGGAGAGGCTCCTCTTCCTCATTATTGTTAGTGTTTAACTTGGGCGGTGGATAAAACTGCAGTTAGCGTTGCTCAGACTTATTCATCTTTTTATTATAATCACATTTATGTACACACACCCCTAAATCCATCCCTTTAAGACTGCAAACATAAATACATCACCCAACCATTAAACTACAGTCCCTATTATTGTTTGCATTCCTCTCTCTGCTTTTACTTCCTGACAGTTTTCATCTCTGCTGGAGCAATTATGGGTGAAGTGTCTGGTCTGAGGATCAGCGCACTATCCCACTGCGCCACAAGATCTTCTGCTTTTTCTACATTTATTCATCTTTGTTTACATTCTGAAATACACGTGTTGTCTTTACCTTTATGGACAAACAAGGAAATGTACATTTTAGGTGAGTAAAGTGGCCGAGTGAATTTAGATATGTTTTCTATATTAGTGCCACTAAAAATGTCTCGATATAACGTCGCTTCAGTTTTCAGTTTTCATTCTTCATTTATATTTTCCTTTAATGTACCTTTCTGTTGTTCTGTCTTCCTGACTCATTTATATTTATTGCAGTTGTTTTTTTTGTCTGTTTCTTTTTTTAGTCGTTTTCTCGGGATTAAAAGAGCAAAACGCTCCTTTTACCGTCCTTGTCATTGTTTCGTGTTTTATTTTCGTTTACTTATTTGACCTAATGGATCTTACTCTAGGAGCGATACTGAATCATTTCTTTTTACTATTTTTTATGTTTTACTCAAATTTAGATTTAGTTTAGTTTGTGTTTTCTATTCGTTTTTGATGTCATTTTAAAAGCGCAAGAATTTCCTCTCGGATTATCAAAGTGAAATCTTAAATTCCCTGTCTATGCATCTATTTATCCATAATAGTAATCCTATTATTTGTGGGCCTTTGACTGCAGTTCATTCAGCCTTTCATCTGAGGAACCTCCCCTCAGTTTCTGGTTCCTCTGCAGGTCTTCACTCTGAGACGTTTTGGGGAACTTTGGGGGTGCGGATCTTCCTCAGACGTGGAACAGCAGATCCTGGATCCGCGTGAACACGTGGTCTGTGAGAGGAAGCTGCGTGCCGGTCAGTTTGTGGAATCCCTGCTTCTCGTACTGCTGGGGACTCTGTCTGCACGCTCTGTCAGCGACCACCAAACATCCAGACTGCTCGGGGTCCTCTGCTGGGGCCTCTGGAGATCTTATATTCTGATCTCTCTAAATATATACTTTACGCAAGGTTTGGCATCGCTGTTCTGTCTTACAACAATACACTTTACATTTCTTACTATTTTTTAATCACTTTCCCCCATTTGACCTTAAAATCCCTTTAAGAAAAGCCACATGTTTGTGGTACATCAGCTGTCCCCCTGCTCTGTGACCAATAATATATACATATAATAACTACTGCATATCACACTCACAATGCTTAGGCTCATTGAAAGCTAATACAACTCGCTTTTTCAGTTTGTATTTCGTAGTTAAATGCACTTATTTTAAGTCAGCTACATGTAGAGTATTTGTCTCACTGTCCTCTCTCATATATACCGTTATTATTGGTGCAGGGGGGACAGGTGATACACCACCTTTTGTAAACTGTGGCACAAAAAATTGGGCTTTTGTTGAAGGGATTTTTAGGTCAGATGGGGAAGAGGGATTAACATGAATTAAAAAAGTAAGAAATGTAAAGTTTGTTGTTAAAGGAGAGGACAGCGATGCCAAACCTTGTGTATGATATATATTTAAGAGGGATCAGACAATAGGAGGAGAGATCTCCAGAGGCTCTCCTGGTCAGAGGCCCCGGCAGAGGACCCCGGGGACCCCGAGCAGTCTGGATGTTTGGTGGTCGCTGACAGAGCGTGCAGACAGAGTCCCCAGCAGTACGAGCAGCAGGGATTCCACCCACTGAGCGGCACGCAGCTTCCTCTCACAGACCACGTGTTCACGGTCTTATAAACTTAGATCTTTCCAAAGTTTACTTGTTTTATTAAAGGAGGGCGATGGCCGTGTGGGTGTAAAGCGGTTTGAGGGCTCCTATAGTCGGGATAAAGTGCTATAAAGGGACTCTACCTTAATACCTAATTCAATATACCATTCTTACACAATATATTTAAATAACATCCTGCTTTTAAATTGTGCCAGCTGTAATTTAGCCCCTCAATAGGGCTTTATTGGTCAGATAGTTTACATATTTATATTTTCACTCTGAAGTTCTGTTTCATCTTTCATTTTGAGAAGTTTCTATTGAACAATTGTTCATTTTCTACCCTTTTTAATTCCTAATGACTTAGTTTTACATGCTGCTGCAACAAAACCCGTTCCCAATCTGGGATTAATGAAGTACATCTTATGTTATCTGAAATAAATAGTCATGTTACCCTTTATATACGTCTTATCTGCATTCCTATTCTAACAAGTTCTTATATTTGGCTGAGAGAATATTATTTACTGATGAACTGTTTTGATGTTCCTTAATTTATCTTTCTTAATGCTATTTTCTTTTACTGGTTTAACCGTTTCATTCTGTTGTTTCTACGTGTTTATTTATGGTCTTATATTGACGTATCTTCTGCAGGATTAAAATAGTTCAATCTGATCTTTTATCCATCTGTTGGATCTGCAGAGTTTTGACTGCAGTTTATTGAGTTTTTATCGGAGGAACCTCCCGGGCAGATCCTCAGTTTCTGGCTCTTCTGCAGGTCTTCACTCTGAGACATTTTGGGGTGCATATCTTCCTCGGAACAGCAGACCCTGGATCAGCGTGAGAGGAAGCTGTGTGCCGGTCAGTGTGTGGATCCCTGCTGCTCGTACCGCTGTGAACTCTGTTCCACTAAACACCCAGACTGTTCAGGATCACACGGATCACCTCATGCTTTCTAGAGGAACCCCTGACATGGACGTGCATCGCTGTCCTCTCTTTGCAAAAATAAACGAAACATTTCTTACTTTTATTGCATTTTCCCCCATTTTGTGTTTCACCTGTTTCCACCGAGACCAAAGAATCCTTGCATCTCACTTCTGTCTTGAGCACTTGGAAAGGTTTGGTTTATGGGAAACTAATTCACTTGCAGGATTTTGTTAAACATATAGATCCTTTTTTATTTCGCATATAAAGAAATCCAGGGTATCAGGATCCTCCTTTGGACATTTGGACCAGATCTAAATAATACGTTGATTCTTTTTCTGGTGTTTGAACTACAACATGTAAATGCTTTCCTTTGGTCCCTGTTCTAAATCCCTGTTGCCTATTTGACCTTAAAAAGACTTTAGAATACGGCCAGAGAAGCGAAGTTGTGCCCCGGTTCAATGTAAGTTCATTCATTTCCAATTGAATGAACTTACATTTCGTGGTCATTTACAAATCAATGTGATCACGGTTTTCACTTTTCTGAATATTTGATGAACCTAGTTCTTTGTTTCAAACTGATTTGAATGATGTCTATACTTAAGTGAAGCTAGGGTTACCAAATATTGATATGGCAATCAAGTCTTCTGTTTTTTAACCAACAAGACATTTTGAACTGTAATGAATTCAGAGACGTGATCATCACTGCATATTTACTCTCTCAATGCTCAGGCATGTAATCCGCTTCCCTCACTGCGATTACTGCAGACTCCCGTCAAAGAGACGCTGCATACGTTATGCGGTTCACATTTGATTGGACTACATCAGGGGGGTCCGGACGCTTTACCACACACAGTAAATCATACGAAGGGCTCGGCCCCCCAGGCGAGGTATACTGGCTCATAAGTTAAGTTATAAACTAGCAAAATCCATCAAATGCGGCTGTGGCTCAGAGCGCTGATCTGGTTCAAAGCCCTCTGCAGTCAGCAGGTCGTAGTGGGAACAGACCTGAGTGAATGTAAGTCGCTTTGGATAAAAGTGTGATGTGAGTTAACGCATATCACACACAAGTCCTTACGTGCTCTCCACAAACTGAACCGCAAGAGCTTCTGTTTACCAAGGAGTCCCAAATGCACGCTCGGTCTTTACAAATGAAATGGATCGATATTTAATCGAAGTGTATTTCAGCACCAGTTCAGTCGGACCATCACTTGTAAGTTAAACCACACTTTCTGTGATAATAAGCCACGTTTACATCCCGACAGTATCTTTGTTTCCATGACAACACTAATTAAAACCAACCACAAACAGTAAAAATGCAAGGCCACCAAGTTCACCGCCAGTGCGCTAATCCAAAGCCTGACAGCGATTATGTGTCCACATATATTATGACACTTAGAGCGACTTACACCTGTCATCCGCCCCAAGTTCAAGTGACAAGTCTGACTGCTCGATAATCTCATTAGTGGCGCGCACTAGATGATCTGGCCGCGCGTTCATCGGGTCCGACAGCGCTGCGGAGACAACAGAAGGTGAAGAAGCACCACACCATGGGTCCATTAGCCAGCCTGCAGAGTCCTGATGTGAACCCGGAGGTGCTAAATACCCAAAGTCTTCTGTGAGTAATGCAAGATAAGGGGTTCCAGAGTCCCAATAACCCCCAGAACCAGTTTACATCGACCAAGCCATTGTTGAGGTACTGTCCGTGTACGTGATGAAGCTAATTAACACAACTTAACTGTGCAGATTGCCCAACATATACAAGGTAACGTTAAAGCAAAAGCAATATGACATGCTAGTCTTTGTCGATGATTAGAAATTAGAAACTGTAGGGTGCTAATTTGCACATGTTGGCCGATGTTCACATTGACTTGCACTAATTAGCATGAATATACAGTATCGGTCAGTTTGGATGAAATTGGAGACGTTTTGGGGGTTATTGAAGATGCTGGATTTGTAGATGAGCTGATGTGTTTCCACTTCTTCAAATAGCTCATCATCTGTCCAATAAAGACAATCAAACGGCCTCTAGAAATAAAAAATGAACTAAAACTAATAAAAAGATTTGAAATGAGGTCACTTTCTGGTTTCAAATATGGATTCGATAAACACCAAGACCTCCGAGCCCGTCCCAACTGACCAAACCAATGTAGAGGCATTGTCCTTGTTGGCAGAAAGGAGTTGTAATTAACTGTGCTAATTGCCCAACATATACACGTTAGCACGACAGCAACATGCCATGCTAGTCTACTTCCCAGCTTTGAAAACCTGGAAATGTTAAAGATCAGAAATGAAAAACCGGACGGTCACTTGTGACGCTCCTGAAGGTTTTTTGGGGGTTATTGAAGATGCTGAATCCATCTCTGACCTTTTCAGGATTCAGGTCAACTAGAAAGTGGCCTTAAGTCAATGACTGTTGTGAACTTTGAGTCAATTTTGAAGCTGAAGAGGCCGTTGGATGGACTGGATTGGACAGACAGCATACCTTTTTGAAATGAAGGAAAACTTCAGCTCATTTATAAATCCAGCATCCTCAGTAACCCCAAAACCTCTCAGACATCGTCCAACTCAACCATATTGTCCATCACAGAATATGATCGTGCTAATTAATGCTTGTGCATATTTCCCATCACATGCAACTTAGCATCCTGCAGCTTCTTAATGCTGAGGAGCCGTATCGTCTGTAAACCCAGAGATGTTCAGTACCCCAACATTTAGGTAATTCATGCAAAGAATAGCAAGATGTGACTTATGATGAGCTGGGTAAAACTGAGGTTTAGTTTCACTTCTTATTGAAACTTCTTGAAATAATGACCGTATTATAGAAACATACCACTAATAAACACAGTCTGAATTTTCCTTGAGGGCAGGGATGTCATATTTCTCCAGGGAACCCTGAAGGCAGCATGTCCCTGGTTTCTTCAACAAAAATACAACGGGATTTTTCCATTGGATTTTTGATTCCTGCAGAAAATGTAACGGTGTTTACGGCTGAATTAAGAACAGCCTCTCTTCAGCTTGTGTTAACCACAGACCTTACATCAGGCTAACAACCAAAAACCCATCCAGAAAACCATTGACTTCCAGATCCAGGGACAGGAAGTACTAAGATGCTGACTCATTTCCAGGTTTTGAGGACTCATTCCTGCACTGCACACAGCGGCGGGTGAAACGATGGATGTTTAATTTCTATAATCTGTCTGAATGTGCGGTTAGAAAGGCTTAATGTGGGATTATTGACCTGCAGTAGGTGTGAGTGTGTGTGTGAGTGTGTGTGACAGTGGATGTGAACAACATGCAGCAGCTGGCAAATCTTCTTGATACCAGTTTAACTTTTGGTTCAGGTCAAGTCCTTTGCATGGGCTAATCTCGTTTGGAGTCCCGACTCTGCACAAACTGCTCAGCAGACAGAGTTTAGGCCGTCGATACTCTCTAACAATCTGGTGTCTGAGCGCCGACGTGCTTTATTGATCGCTCCGTGTGCAACGTCTTCATTTCTCTTTAATCAGAAACACAATACTTTGGTTTTCCCGCAAGGAGAAACGGTTGCTCTAAATTAAAAGGTAAAGGACAGAAGCTTTGAGAGGAATGAGAACGTGCAATAAAAACATCAAATAAATGAAAGACTTTTATATAAAGTGCCCAATAATAATAAACAAGTTACACATATTTAATATTTATAAGAAGTTCATAGAAATAAAATAAAAATGTGAAAATGATATAAATAGTCAAATGTTAAAGAAGGAAGAAGAGTTTGTGCCAAACTTATATTCAATAAATACAGTAAATGTATTTATTGAAACCTAATAAAAAGCAGGTAAAGTTTATAATTGAAATAAATCAACATATTTATATAAATGCTGTATAAGAAGATAGAGTTAGACTGTGCAATAAAACGACTAAAAATATCCAATAATATAAATATATGAGTACCAATGTTCATATAATCAAAAGGAATAAAAGATTGAATGAGCCACAAATTAAATTAAATATGTATACAAAGAGAAGTGTCACATAATAATAAATATATTCACATTCAGTAAAAAGATCAGTTAAAATGTTCAATAAATGTCATTATATTTAATAAAAGTATCTGTTTACACGAGTCAAATCGTTTTTACTACAATAGATACAACATATATTACAATATACAAATTAGGAGTTAGTTGGCATCTCTGTGGTTGTTTAGAGAAGCATGCATTAAAAACACATGACTTGCATAACCAGAGCCAATATATGTCAAACGTATTAAAGATAAGTGGATGAACGCATGCATTAATTAGGATACTTAGAGACAAATGCATCTTTGCAACTTCAGGTAAATAAGAAGGTATTTAGGAATTATTTCAACCATCTGAACGACGGATTTAATGCGATATTTCATACTTTCAAATGGAAAATGCGAATTAAAGCTAACATAAACTGCGTTATACAACAGTAAATGTTACACACCTGTAGAAATGTTAGCCGGGTGGAGCTTAGTTTATGTTTGATATTTAATTTAGACAAATTGTGAAATATTCATCGTATTTCAGATCAGATATCTGGAGGCATTTTATTTCCCTTTCTTTTCTGGTAATTTATTATTAGAACTGTTTTATATTTTTATATTTTTATTTTCAAACGATCCCGATCTAGTAGAACGCATCGTAAACAGTTTAGATATTCCTCTACTCACCTCTCTTGTGTTCTCCATCTTTCACTCGTTAACCCTTCTCTAATTGATCTGTTGCAGTACGAACGTCCGCTGGAATATATATACATCATATTTCCCACTTCCTGTCGTTCTGCTGAGTCATGGTTAGTCTCCAGATACTCCTGAAGTAAATAAGAAGCTACCTTTTGAATATTTTGAATCGTATAAAGACTGTTCTGTCCCCGCGGTGCGTAGGGCTTCTCCCGGGAGACTGGGCTCAGTGGCCCTGCAGCGGCCGCAGCCTCTCATATATCCCCTCCCTGATTGATTACTTTAAGGACGAGGAAGTTCAAAGACGGTCATGATCAATTTTTGGCCGTCTTTTCCCCCGGGGCCCTCGTTTGACATGCTGCCCTGAGGCCACTGTCCCCGGCTCCTCTGCTTTACCTGAGGACGGTTAACCTCCTGCAGGGGTCAGCCAGATCAACAGGAGTCTCCCAGCAACACGAGGATACAGGTTCAGGGGATTATCTGCAGGCTCACACACACAGGGCTCCTTGTTTTTTAACGGGTGTTTCAGGAGCTTCTCCTGCAGATCTGCACGATTTCACTGAGCAAAACTACCGTGAAAAAGATCTGAAGAACGCTGAGGTGTCTGTGGCTGCACGGTTAACATCCAGGGAACTAGATGAATATTTAGGAGGATTTTAAACTGGTACACTAAAAAAGCTGCAGTTGTAACGTAAAGAAGAACTCGCAAAGACAAAAGATTTGCTTTCAGGAAACCAAAATATATAATAATATAAATAAATCAATTTTAACGAGGATTTAAACTTTGGAAACTGTCAGATTTTCAAAATAAAGCAGGTTTTTTTAAAGACTACCGAAACATTTTGTTATCTTTCGCAACTTAGTTCATAGATTTGAATGTTTAATATCTGCGGTCCATCTTCTGATTTCTTTGTAAAAAGGTCAATATTTAGGATTTAAACTTGTCCAAAAAAACTCTGCTCATTTATAAGTACACTGACAGATTTTCACAATAAAAGTTCACCCATCGGTAACTCCCAATACCAGTTTTCAGATCCCTATTTACAACCTGGAAACATCTAAATACACAGAGAGGGAGAGAAGGGACATTTCAAAGAAAAAGCTGCAGTTGTAAGAAGAAGACACCTAATTTAAATCTCATGTTTATAGTCTATATCGAAATCCATTGTCAGCAGGTGATGCCATATGTATTTGATGTAATAACAGGAGTGACGTGTCCCTGAATGCACCACGATCATGCTCATTTTAAAACCTTTGATAGTGGTGAGAGTGAGGAAGGCAGAGAGAAAGACAAACAAGAGGTAATAATGTGTCTGCAGCTTCTAAATGTTTTAAGGGACGTTAGTAATAATGCTGGTTAAAATCTGCAACCATTTTTTACACATTTCTCTAAATGAATACTTACCCGAGTTATCAGACCTAAACAGAACTAATGCAGTAATTCAGGTTTTCAACAACACAATAAGCAGGAGGTTAAAGTTAAAGAGGAGCGCGTCAGATTTAGAGGACAGAGGGAGGAAAAGCAGCGGAGAGGAGGATCAATATTACCATTCTGAATGGCCTCATCTTTCCAGCGGGGGGAGCAATTTTCTGCTG
Source organism: Eleginops maclovinus (assembly GCF_036324505.1). Lineage (NCBI taxonomy): Eukaryota > Metazoa > Chordata > Actinopteri > Perciformes > Eleginopidae > Eleginops > Eleginops maclovinus. The sequence continues at coordinate 23,444,857 of NC_086361.1, forward strand.
GCTCTAAAATAAATGGGAGAGGAACTTTTAAAGAAAAAGCTCCACGTTCAGAGAACAGCCTCCTCTGCGTTTCACACCACAATCTACGGAGGCCTGCAGGGGCAAACGCTCTACAACAGCTTAAGACTTTCCACCAGGAGAAACGATGCAGATATCAAAAGTTCCAGAACTCACGAAGAAACATCTCCAGCAACTCTTCAACGTGCGTCTCTCTGTAGTGTCCCCTGGTCTCCAGCTGTGTGCGTCTCTCTTTAGTGTACCCTGGTCTCCAGCTGTGTGTGTCTCTCTGTAGTGTCCCCTGGTCTCCAGGTGCGTGCGTCTCTCTTTAGTGTCCCCTGGTCTCCAGCTGCGTGCGTCTCTCTTTAGTGTACCCTGGTCTCCAGCTGCGTGCGTCTCTCTTTAGTGTCCCCTGGTCTCCAGCTGCGTGCGTCTCTCTTTAGTGTCCCCTGGTCTCCAGCTGCGTGCGTCTCTCTTTAGTGTCCCCTGGTCTCCAGCTGCGTGCGTCTCTCTTTAGTGTCCCCTGGTCTCCAGCTGCGTGCGTCTCTCTTTAGTGTCCCCTGGTCTCCAGCTGCGTGCGTCTCTGTTTAGTGTCCCCTGGTCTCCAGCTGCGTGCGTCTCTCTTTAGTGTCCCCTGGTCTCCAGCTGCGTGCGTCTCTGTTTAGTGTCCCCTGGTCTCCAGCTGCGTGCGTCTTTCTTTAGTGTCCCCTGGTCTCCAGCTGCATGCGTCTCTCTTTAGTGTCCCCTGGTGTCCAGCTGTGTGCGTCTCTCTTTAGTGTCCCCTGGTCTCCAGCTGCGTGCGCCTCTCTTTAGTGTCCCCTGGTCTCCAGCTGCGTGCGTCTCTCCTTAGTGTCCCCTGGTCTCCAGCTGCGTGCGTCTCTGTTTAGTGTCCCCTGGTCTCCAGCTGCGTGCGTCTCTCTTTAGTGTCCCCTGGTCTCCAGCTGTGTGCGTCTCTCTTTAGTGTCCCCTGGTCTCCAGCTGTGTGCGTCTCTCTTTAGTGTCCCCTGGTCTCCAGCTGTGTGCGTTTCTCTTTAGTGTCCCCTGGTCTCCAGCTGTGTGCGTCTCTTTTTAGTGTCCCCTGGTCTCCGTTGTGTTGGAGCTTCTTGCAGCGTTTGGTTTCTGCAGCTTTTAGTAAACGCAGCTCATGTTTCCTCTGCTGAAAGTTCTGTTTCTATATCTGCATCGTTTCTGAAGCTGCAGCACGTTTCTCCTGATGGACGAGGTTTGGTCTGTTGCAGCGTGTTTGCACCGTTTGGCCACCGTACCATACACATCAAACCAGAGGCTAAAATACAGAAGGTTCAGGGAAGGAAGCATCAGAATCATTGTGTGTGTGTGTGTGTGTGTGTGTGTGTGTGTGTGTGTGTGTGTGTGTGTGTGTGTGTGTGTGTGTGTGTGTGTGTGTGTGTGTGTGTGTGTGTGTTTTATGCTGATAGCACATGGTGCAACCGCCCTGTGTCCTGTCTGAGTCTGGAGCTGTACAGGACGTCCTGCACATACAGGCTGTTCTGTTCTGGTTATGTGACTCCCTCCCTCTGCAAGTCTTGAGCTGTTCTTCGATGCATCGTTGTTTACTTGTGTCTTAAGGTGTGTATGTTTCTCCTCCTGTATTACTTTTACTATTGTATGTTATGCACTTTGTAAACATTGTTCTAACATATTAGAGTACTTAGTCGGGTGGTTGAACTTTTCTAACACAATGGTGTGAACTCACTCTATTCCAGCTTTAAAATGAATTACAAATAGCTGACACTCACATCAAGGGATGATGATGCTGATCGAGTACAGAGGATCTTATTCCAGTCTCTTTGTCTGAAGGTATTTGTAATAAATTTGATTCCTCGATTAAAAAACACAATGTAAAATGATGAGTTTACATTTCTAAATGTGTCTTCATATCTTGTTGGACTTCTGTTACACTGCACTTTCTATCTATTGATTGTTATTTAGCTTATTTCCTAGAATATATTCTCACATATATTCTCGCATTTCTGCAGAGCTTTGTCTCGAAAACGACATTTTATATAGTTCTTACTTTTTTAAACGTGTTAATTGCAAACCTTGTCTGTATTAAAAACCAATTCTGATTCTTATTCTACTCCTGACGTGTTTCTGTTACAGTCTTAGTGTTTCATAAAACTGTAGTTTTAGAGTATACAATATCAAAAAGTTCACTATAAATCCTATTTGTGTGTGTGTGTGTGTGTGTGTGTGTGTGTGTGTGTGTGTGTGTGTGTGTGTGTGTGTGTGTGTGTGTGTGTGTGTGTCTCACCTGACATACTGGAGGGTTCAGGGCGTCATCCTCAGAGCCTCCTCAGACATCTGGGTACCTACCTGCTGAAACACAGACAGACACATCAGTCACTGTTAATACCTGTGTGTGTGTTTGTTAGGGATTTACTTTTGCATCCTGACGGTGTTTCAATCCATGTTCATTTTCCTTATTCCTGCAAGAGCATGCACCACTATTTCTAGTGCACTATCCTTTATAATCAACTGCTTTTTTGGAGTAGAAATCCGGGAAACATAAATAAAAATAAATACAATTAAATAAAATATAAAAATATAAAAATAAGGAAATAAAAGGATTTAATGATAAAGAATAATACATTAAATAAAATATTAAAATAAGGAAACAAAATGATTTCAAAATGAAAACAATAATAATAAATGTATACAGATAAAATAAAAGAGCGGTCCTGTTCTGTGTATGACGAATAAAGCCTTCAATTCTTAAAATATTTGATATATTGAGGGCTAAGAAAACACAATAAATGAGTATAAATGGCAAACAGGTGAAACGGATTGGATGTGATCTTAATTTCATGAGCTGGTTGGGAGATGTGATGGTTGCATCTCCTGCTCATGCCATGGGGAACGATGACCTCTACTGGTCCCACAGAAACTCAAAAAGCATCAGTGTGTTTTTCTCTGATTCAATAGAGCTCAAAGCAGCAGTTTAATAAATAACATAGAGTACAACAAATAATATCTCACATCTTAAATACACTAAATTGAATTAGTGATCAATTCATTAAAACCTAGTTACAGCTTTATGTCTTGGTGTTGCAGAGGAGGAACAGCTGGGCTTAAACGCATTACGGGAAACTGCAATTTTTGTGTGGAAGGGAACAGGGATTTTAGCCGCTGAAGACCATTTACATGCACTAAAACCTATAGAACACGCAACAGGAAAGGGATCTCTAAAAGGGCCCCTTTAAAGTGAACCGCCTACACTACAGGTGCACCGAGAGGCGTTTCAGGACACCCACTTCCATCAGATGTTCCCAGATTTATTTTTGGAAGTGTGTGTGTGTGTGTGTGTGTGTGTGTGTGTGTGTGTGTGTGTGTGTGTGTGTGTGTGTGTGTGTGTGTGTGTGTGTGTGTGTGTGTGTGTGTGTGTGTGTGTGTGTGTGTGTGTGTGTGTGAGAGAGAGAGAGAGGTCATACAGCTGAGTGCTCTTTGTGGCTCTGTAATTGCCATTTCTGCACATTAGTGTCCCAAATAAACAAAGTGACAATAATGGAGTTTCCCTGCAGGCGTCTCTCACCCTCTTTGTGTATTCCGTATTATTAAAATCAGTTCAATTGGATTTAACTTTTGGCTGGAAACCCTCACTGATTCAGGGTTTGCACGACTTGGGAAAATAAAATAATTGCATTTATTCTGACTGATATTACCACATGGTTCAGAATGTTAAATGATGCTTTTAATTGAACTATATATTAAAATAATCATTATGCATTTTCCTCAAGGAGCCTCCGTACACCTTTTACATACATTGTGCTTCATGCAATAACCACACACACCCTTATTTCATTTTCAAACACTCGTGCATCCCTAATTCACACGGTCCTTTATTTCCCTTTTTATTTTTCAACGTTAGGTGTACTTTAAGGAGTGGTGGCATCAACACCCTACATTGTTTTCCATCACACTAAAGACAGAAGTATACAAACAAAGGTTTTCAGACTCTAACTTCTTCTCTACAAACAAACACACACCCTCCAGAGTTCTTGTCTCTGAAACACCGGAGCTCTGCTGCAGCTCTTCGTGCACATATTGGTTTTTACTCCCAACAGCCAGGAGGAGCGGGAGTGGAAGAGTCCTGGAAGATCTTCACTTCTTTACTGATCTATGATGCTGAGGAACTGAAACTGCAGCTGTTTACTCAGCATTTTAGCATCTTTCAGCTGCCTGGCTTGCTGTTTTCTAACCTGCAACTCAGCTTTTATTCACCCTGTCTTCAGCGAGACGGACAAAGTAAAACACTAAACTGTGAGGGGACCCGGGTTAAGATCCCGGACGAACCCCCATTATCGTGGTCTGGCTCTGGGCCATGGTTAGGGACACGAGGTACGGGTAAAGTAAGTATTTTTGTTATATCTAAATAAACAAAACCAAAGGAAAGCTGCCAGTATGAAGTGTGTGTGTCAGTAGTGTAGATGTGGATCAGTGAGCAGATGTATTCCAAAGACAATGCTGCTCCCAGGAAAATAGAGGCCAGGCGAGACACTGGATCGGGCCTTTAACCCCCAGAAGTGCAGCGACCAGGTGCTCGCAATTAATGCTACCTTCCAAGACACACAAGGACAATAGTTTAAAGGTAGACACACTACAACTAGCATGCTGCAGCCCTGCTTCAACATCACAATCAGATCCAGATGTTTGGATGAGAAACCTTGTGAGTTCTTGAAGATGAATAAAGCCGTTTGCACGACCTCAAGAAGTACCTCACCTCTCGAGCAAAATCAATGTTCTGTTCGCCATATCTTTGCTATCATGGCGGCATCTATACCAACTTTTATTGGCTGATTTAAGCAGAGAACATTTTGTTTATGCTCCCCGTTCTGAAGCTCTGGGGTTTGGGAAAGCTTTTGGGTCAATTATTTGGGTTAATTATTTGGGAAAAACCCTGAATGTATGATAAGAAATCCCCAGACACTAAAACAGCTGCCAATAATCTAATGGAAATGGCTTGAAGAGGCTCTGTTCGGCTCCAAACCCCAACAAGCACAACATGGACTCTTTAAAAAGACTCTCATTTCCTGCTACAACACATCTAGACTGCGGGGAACTTAAGCAACAATAATGAAAGTCAAAGCCGGGATAAAAAGGGGTAAAAATAGACCTTGTTTGCAGAACCTCTCAACAGTTTGTCTTTTATAGCGCTCGTTGTTGGACTCCAGATGTAGCAGCGAGGCTAACAGGCGACGTCATGTCTTACTCTGTGTAACCCACACAGGATGAGAGGCTCCTCTTAGAGTTAAATCAGCTTCTACTGTGATTAATTCACCAGGAATACCACCACGTCTGCGACCAAGAGGAAGTCAAACCTTTGAAAGCTGTTTCTCTCCAACAGGAACGTGAGTCATCTCTGAGTGACATTTGAGTGTATTGGAAACACACGATCTTATTGGCCGGGAGATATTTGTTTCAAGAAACCTCAACTCCATTTCTGGACTGTTCGCTTTACATGTTTATTTATTGGCGATGAACTCAAAGGCCGTTTGATTTGTTCGGCTTTATCTGATTTGGAAGAGTGAACGCAACAAGATGAGCGAAGAAAGCCAAAAACTAAATGAGTCATCCAAGTGATTTTGAAGCTGAAGCTGAGATGAGTTCAGGTGCTTTCTGCAGCAGCTTTCCAGTAACAGAACGCTGTTTCATACCCTAACATTCAGGACTTCAGTCAGATGGAAACCTCTTCATATGCAAACCGAAACTCAACCGTATTCCCCCGTCTTACATCTCCACACACTCATGGAACGAGATTACGCAATTAGGATACAAGAAAAAGGGGTGGTTCTAAGAGGGGGGCCAACAGGGGCTAGAGGCGGATCTAATGCAACCCAGCAGTCTAGCAGGACCCCTAATGCCCCTTTTCCACCAAACTGGTTCCGGTTCATTGTGCTTATCTGGTTCTACTCTGGAGCACCACCTGGGTTTCCACCGCTCAAAGCCCGAGACGATGACTCGAGAAAGAAGGTAAATATATATAAATCTCGCCCCCGAGGTAAGCATGTTTTTAGTTCTTGCCAAACCGGTTTCGGTGCTTAGAGCTGCGTCGGAAACAGGAAGAGTCAGAGCTTAATCAGGCTTTAGGAACCGACCCTGGAACCGGTTTTGGCCGGCTGAAGCGTGTCATCTCAGACCAGAGGCTGTTCTGTTTTTACTTCTACTACTAAGTAAGATTATCCAAAGGTAACGTAAAGTAATCAGGTCTCTTTTATAGTTTGTTACTCAGGTAACTGTTACGGATTACATTTTGAAATGTACCCTGCTGGAGTTTTGCTCTGCAGCCGAGCACTTCCTCCTCTACAGTCCGACTCATTATCTCCACCACATCCTGCCTGACGAGCTGCAGGAACAATCTGTTCTGTTCATCGCTGCACACGGGGCTATGTAAACCCAACAACACGCCGTCATCACGTTCAGCACCACACCTCCTGAGAACACCTAAAAAAGCCTTATGCAACGACGCAGAGACGAAGAAGAACTCAAATAGCAATACTTCACTGCATTAAAGAGCCCCTTTAATTCTGTTTGAGGGGTTCCCTCTCCGCTCGTGTGCTCTATAGCTTTTGGTGCATGTAAACGGTCTGCAAAGGCTGAAATCCATGTGTTCCCTGGCCCAAAATGAGCATTGTAGGGTCTCTTTAACTAAAAGGAAATGTTGCCCTTACATCCATGGTTTCCAGGGTGGAAGCATCGTCTTTATGAAACGTATTGAGTGAGAAACAGGTACTGGACGGCCAATCAGACAGGAAGACTTTTGCTATCTGGAGTTCTGATGTAATCTGAGCCGATGAAAACAAGACTGATGCCGAAACACACGTCTGTGCACAGTGGTGTCCCGATGATACGGGATTAAACTATATATTGTTATCTTTCCTTTGCTTTATGGTGCATCTCAGGGGATGTTACAGAGTAATCCAAAAGGAATGCAACTTATTACTTGAGCAACTCAGTAAAGTAAGGGATTACTTTCTTTGAGTGACCACCTAACACTGAACCTGTGGTGAGGAGAATATGGAAGAAACAACAACTTCTTGAAGTGCTCTGACGTTAATATGGACCTAAATGTGATGCATCAGCACAGACGGAGAGTACTCAAAGACAAAGGGGGGGGCGTTGCATGTTTATTCACAATGTAAGGTACACTCTGTACATTCGGAGTAAGACAGGAAACAGAAAATAGGCTGTTATCCGGAACATACCGTTCTTTTCCCATGTTGTTTGCATTCAAAGCACAGAGGAAGTAGTTATAGACGGCGTGACACAGTTCAACGGGACGAGCTGCTCTCTATTCATTTATTCATCTACTTAGTTATTTATTTACTTATTTCTGTTTTTAATTATTCATATTTATTTTTATATTTGTTTTAATTATTCATATTTATTTTTATATTTGTTTTAATTCATTCATATTTATTTTTATATTTGTTTTAATTATTCACATTTATTTTTATATTTGTTTTAATTATTCATATTTATTTTTATATTTGTTTTAATTTTTCATATTTATTTTTATATTTGTTTTAATTATTCATATTTATTTTTATATTTGTTTTAATTATTCATATTTATTTTTATATTTGTTTTAATTATTCACATTTATTTTTATATTTGTTTTAATTATTCATATTATTTTATATTTGTTTTAATTATTCACATTTATTTTTATATTTGTTTTAATTATTCACATTTATTTTTATATTTGTTTTAATTATTCATATTTATTTTTATATTTGTTTTAATTATTCATATTTATTTTTATATTTGTTTTAATTATTCATATTTATTTTTACATTTGTTTTAATTATTCATATTTATTTTTATATTTGTTTTAATTATTCATATTTATTTTTATATTTGTTTTAATTATTCATATTTATTTCAGTATTTTTTCTTGTTTTTTTCCCGTCTAAATTCTTTTTACTGAATCTGTTGTTTATTTTTCATTATTTGATAATATTTATTTATTTCTTCTTCATGCATGTATCATGAACACATGCTGCTTGTTTAGTCATTTGTTTTGGCCTCTTGAATGTCTTATCTTCTGCTGTTGTGCGTCTATGTTTGAGTACTTCTTTCTACCTTAAACTCCAGCTCAAACACAAGGACGCTCTGAATGTCCCTTTTGTGTTTGCAGTTATCTCCGTTCCTGCAGAACCTCTTTGCAGTGAAGGAAACTCTGATGAAGACCTTCAGAACTCTCTGCTGTTATGAGTCAGTTTTAAATGCTCGCCTCAAATGTCAGCAGCACCCTGTAAACCGTTCTGCCAACGCGAACACATCCTCGAGAGGGGGAAGCACAATAATACAACAAGTCATCACAACAGCTCGAGGACGTCAACATTCCTCCAGTCTGACACGAAGCTAATGGAAAACACATTTGCATCGACACCCTCCGAACACGAGGAGCTTTTCCTGACTGCAATGTGTTGAGTAGCTGAGAGCGTCCTGTACACACATCGCAGAGCAGGGATGAGGTTTAGTTTTCATCATGCTCAAGCTAACAGCTTCTCCGTGAACCCTGTTCCTGTGACTGATCCACTGCGGCAGTAACAGGTTTAATTGAAGGGGGGGAAACAACATGACGTAACGTATAAACAGGGTTTCCCACACGTCGTTATGTGTATCATAAAAGGGAAAACACGTGGATTTATTACCAGCTTTACGCAGCGCTTCAGCATCTTTTAGCTCAGTTGTTTTGGTGTTTCTGGTCATGTTCAAATATATTAGATTGCACTTACAAAGAAAAACATTGTGCAATGGCTCTATGTTTCATAAAAGGGCTGAATCATAGTGACCCACATGGACATTTTTACCAACACTGCAGCTTTAGGCGGCGTTTTAGCGTTTATCAGCTCATTGTTTGTTGTTTCTAAACCTGCATCACGTCCTCGTACCTTAATTAGAAATAAATGCATTTGTTAATTACCTGCAGAATGACATACCTTACTGTCCCTGGTGTGATTGAACTAAGAACGTTGATTAAAAGGACCTTACTTAAGTGTTATTATGAGATAATTGTACTTTATTTGAGTATGTTCCTAGTTTTATGCCACTTGTACTTCAAATACATCATATTTCAGAGGCTAATATCATACCTTTCACTGCACCACATGTACTTCTCAGGTTTAAATGAATATCTAATCATCTAATTAAAGGAATTATTTGATTAATATTGATGCTGAGTAATAGCGGATTACAAAACAACTACTTTAATCTCCACATATTTATAGTCAAATACAGATTTTAAGCTTCAGCTCTTTGACTTCAGGAGGATTTCAATGCAGTGTTTTAACATCATTGTTATATTCCTTCTGCTGCTTATTTCACCACTGTACTGATCTTTGTTTTGCAGCAGACTGACGTACAGACTGTGCAAAGCAGGAGCGTTAGATGCTGCAATCAGCTGATATAAAAAGAGCTGTTTTGTAAACGGCACAAAGGGCATCGGACCCTGATCTGCATCTCAGTATCAGCCGTGACTCAGCGGCAGCGGTAGCAGTAAACACCAGACGTAGCCCGGGCCGATATGCATCTTATTTGGGGTGGCACTCATGATAAGAGTAGATCTTGATCCGCCGACCACCATGCCCCCGGCTCTCTAATACTTAATTCACGAAGCTGCATCACACTGTGCAACGTGATACAGGCTCATCATCATGGCAACTGGTATCAGAAAAAGGACAGCAGATGGTGTTTTCATTAAAGAATTCAGGCTGAGAGAAGAATCAACCGAATGACTCGGAGCATCGGAGTCTCCGGTGCACTTATCAGATTACATTACCCAGAAACCACCACTGAGGCCAGAGTCAGGGAGAGGCTCTGATCCTGAACATCAGCAGGAGAGGACTCTTTAAAGTAGAGACACTACATACTGATATACACCTGAACATCAGCAGGAGAGGACTCTTTAAAGTAGAGACACTACATACTGATATACACCTGAACATCAGCAGGAGAGGACTCTTTAAAGTAGAGACACTACATACTGATATACACCTGAACATCAGCAGGAGAGGACTCTTTAAAGTAGAGACTCTACATACTGATATACACCTGAACATCAGCAGGAGAGGACTCTTTAGAGTAGAGACGCTACATACTGATATACACCTGAACATCAGCAGGAGAGGACTCTTTAAAGTAGAGACACTACATACTGATATACACCTGAACATCAGCAGGAGAGGACTCTTTAAAGTAGAGACTCTACATACTGATATACACCTGAACATCAGCAGGAGAGGACTCTTTAAAGTAGAGACACTACATACTGATATACACCTGAACATCAGCAGGAGAGGACTCTTTAAAGTAGAGACACTACATACTGATATACACCTGAACATCAGCAGGAGAGGACTCTTTAAAGTTGGGATTGACTGGAGCACAGGAAAAAGAGCTTCAGTCTAACTGCATTAAATCGTAGACATGACTCTCCGCAGTTCGTTTATTTCAAGGCCGTAAGGTGTTGAATTGTATTAGTGTGCGCTGCTGACCAATGAAAGGCAGAAACATCGACTCGACCTCTGCTTTAAAAAGTGTTTTCCTCGAGTGTCTCGCCTTAACAACATCCAAACCTGGAGTTTTATTCAGCAGCGTTTCAGAATCCTGCAGCCATCAGCAGAGAGCACTTAAAGGCCTTCTTTCATGCTGCTCTCTTTCCCTAAAGCAGCAGGAACCCGCTGCTAAATGCATCACACAGTAAGGTGAAATAAAAGCTCCAACATGGAGGAGAAGTCCTCGACCTGCCCAGAAATAAAAATAAATCTTGCTTAAAAAATGTTCCAGATTCCGCCGCGCTCAGTGGAGAACAAGTCTGCAGCTGCCAAAGAAACAGCACAAACACACACATCATGATTCATCAGACAGATATGAGCTGCATTACATTTACATCACGCCTGGCAGCTGCTCGAGCGTCTCTCCGTGTGTGCTTGTGTGTGTGTGTGTGTGCGTGTGTGTTGGTATTCTGCAGGCTGCAGGACTCTGGCTGTGTTTAAATACTCTCAATGTATTCCACATATGTATATATTTCACATCCTCAAATCTTTAGTGTTGTTATTGTAAATATTCTTCTCTCTTTTTGCACTATTTTATTATCTTATCTGCACCATGTATGTGGAGTTGTTGGAGGAGCATGGGACATAAGATTTTCATTGCCAACATATACGCTGTATCTGCTGTGCATATGACCAATAAAACCTTGAAACTTGAAACTTGGCTGTGTTGAAGGTCTTACCAGAGGAAGTGAAGTCAGACTGCAGGCAGCGCTGAGGAGCTGCTGAGCTCCCCGAGAGAAACACCTGCAAAAACACACACACACACACACACACACACACACACACACACACACACACACACACACACACACACACACACACACACACACACACACACACACACACACACACACACACACACACACACACACACACACACACACACACACACACACACACACACACACACACACACACACACAGAGAAGAGCAGAGTCAAGCTAATGTGCAACCAAGATAAAAAATCTGTCCAAAAACCAGGAAGTCCAGAACATTCGCAGACATGATGCCATTGCTTTGAAACTTCACTCAACTTGGAGGAGTTTGATGAATTTGTGGACATTTTAAAATGTAAACACATACAATAAACTATAGCAACAGATCTGGGAACTGTTGGAGGGATTCTGGATCGCTTGGGGTATCACACATGTATTCTGAGAAGGCCTGAAGACCCTGGACTTCTGGAAGGAATTTCAAAATGAGGTGGAAAAGGTGCTTTGAATACCTTCACTTCTCCTGCACCTAGTACACCTGATATACTGCCCGGCAACAGGACGGATTGAAGTGGGATTTCCTGACTGAGAAGTCTGCTTTTAATAGCCCCATAAAACTATGTGTCTTGGTTAAAGCCACAGCTCCAACATAAAGCAATGGAGAGACCGTGTGGGGATCATCATTAATACCGGCTGTCAGAGTTCTGTCATACGTGTGTAAATGATTATTATCAACTTGTTGGTATTTATGTTTTCTTCTTTATTATACTACATTTTATTTTATTATGTATTTATTATTTAATCATTGATAATATATCTGTATTTATTTCACGGTATTTCTTGTGTCTCAGTGTTGAGGGCATTATGACTCCCATTGTCTCTTTGCAATCAGTGGAAGAAATTGAAAGCAAGGGAATATGTCATGCAGGGGTTTTAACACCTTCAATGCTGAGTGTGTGTGTGTGTGTGTGTGTGTGTGTGTGTGTGTGTGTGTGTGTGTGTGTGTGTGTGTGTGTGTGTGTGTGTGTGTGTGTGTGTGTGTGTGTGTGTGTGTGTGTGTGTGCAGGTTGTACTCATCAGATCAGGCCAACATGAACTACATGCGACACCACGACTCCCAACTCGGCTCTAAAGTCACCTCAGTGTTCGCCCCCCCCCCATAGTCCATTACAAAAGTACAAGTACTTCAAAATTGTATTTAAGTACAGTACTTGAGTAAATGTACTCAGTTACTCCCCTCCTTTGGAGAAAGGGAAGATGTGTTACGTGGTTCCAGCAGGACGGGGCTGGTCATCTCTTCACAGAAAGTAATTACTGGTAATCAGAGTTAATGGGCGCTCTAATGGGAACGATCTTCCTCCCTGTGTGTCCTGTCCGTCTGCAGCGCTCCGGACCGACCGACACACACACACACACACACACACACACACACACAAGGGCTGTGGTGGATGACTGGGTTCACAGTGCCGTGTCTGCTCCATTTTCTCACCATAAAACACATTACTCGACTTGCTCTTCTGCTCCCGTCATAATTACAACCACTGAAGGTTTCGGGCTCATGATGAATGTAGATGTGGGTCTCAAGAACCCACGTGCACAGCCCCCCTGAACAGACCCTCCCCTGAATGACAGGTGGAGGTAATTCTACATGATCCCTTTTAGAAGCAAAAGCCGGCCTTTACACATTTACACGCTGCCATTGTTTTTTAAATCCACATTTTGTTGGCGTAGGAAACTCTAAAAATAGATTTTTTAAAACGCATTTCCCAAATGTTGCAGCCTATAAGACTCCAAAAGAACCAAGTGTGTGTGTGTGTGTGTGTGTGTGTGTGTGTGTGTGTGTGTGTGTGTGTGTGTCTTCATGTATTTCCTAGGAATTGTTCATTTAAGGCTCAAACGAGTACATATCTCTCATTACATTTTGCATTTATATCTGATTTAATATGCCATTCTTGCACATTAAATGTAAACAATAGTCATAAGTGTTTGATTTGTCATATAATTTACAAATACAGTCATCTTTTATATTTCCCTCTTTTAGTTCTGCTTTTATTTCTATTTTCAGATGTTTGAATTCTATAATTGTTGTTATTTTCTACTCTTTTATGTGCACTACTTAAAAAATGTCCTAATTTGGGATTCATTAATGTAGATTTACCTGTAACGTATTGACCAAACACATTTAGCCTTCTTCAGCTACCAATTGATATTTTTTAAGTCTTCATTATACAAAAATATGAATCTTACAATTATAATTATAGGGGAACAGAAAAAGCTAAAATTAAAAAAGTGATATTTAAGCTTTTTCTTTTTGGCTTTGAAAAAACAATTCATGCTCTTTGATTTCATTTAGTATCACTGCCTTGTTTACAACAACAATTATGTTTTGTTTGTGTGTTTACATGATTGGACAGAAGGGAGGGAGCTGCAGTGTGTTGGGCATGTCAACATTTTCTAACCTGAGGTTCTTTTAGACAGTTTCTCCCCAAAAAAACACAGCCACGTCCGGCGCCTGCAGCACAGACATCGAAAAACACAGTTTGTGTTTGTGTGTGTGTGTGTGTGTGTGTGTGTGTGTGTGTGTGTGTGTCTGTGCAGTAAACAACAGGAGAGAGGCACCTCGCTGCAGAAAGGTGACGGGGTGATCGTCCCTGAAGCTGATGTAGCTAACACAAACAGATATAACAACACAGCATGAAAACAGCAGAATTATAAGCAGTGTTTGCATCTCTAGGTATCAGATTCACTCCTCTGCACATTCAGACTCCTGAGTGGGGATGTCTTAATAGAGAGCTGCAGGAAGGAGTCCTAAAACCCTGAAATTATTCAGCATTTAACCAACATTAGCCTCCTTTAGGTTAGCGGTGGTGACGTGAAGTCATGTGACCGTACTGTAGTTCCTTTATAGCCCAACATTAGCCTCCTTTAGGTTAGCGGTGGTGACGTGAAGTCATGTGACCGTGCTGTAGTTCCTTTATAGCCCAACATTAGCCTCCTTTAGCTTAGCGGTGGTGACGTGAAGTCATGTGACCGTACTGTAGTTCCTTTATAGCCCAACATTAGCCTCCTTTAGGTTAGCGGTGGTGACGTGAAGTCATGTGACCGTACTGTAGTTCCTTTATAGCCCAACATTAGCCTCCTTTAGGTTAGCGGTGGTGACGTGAAGTCATGTGACCGTGCTGTAGTTCCTTTATAGCCCAACATTAGCCTCCTTTAGCTTAGCGGTGGGGACGTGAAGTCATGTGACCGTGCTGTAGTTCCTTTGTAGCCCAACATTAGCCGCCTTTAGCTTAGCGGTGGTGACGTGAAGTCATGTGACCATGCTGTAGTTCCTTTATAGCCCAACATTAGCCTCCTTTAGCTTAGCGGTGGAGACGTGAAGTCATGTGACCATGCTGTAGTTCCTTTATAGCCCAACATTAGCCTCCTTTAGCTTAGCGGTGGAAACGTGAAGTCATGTGACCGTGCTGTAGTTCCTTTGTAGCCCAACATTAGCCTCCTTTAGCTTAGCGGTGGTGACGTGAAGTCATGTGACCGTGCTGTAGTTCCTTTATAGCCCAACATTAGCCTCCTTTAGCTTAGCGGTGGAAACGTGAAGTCATGTGACCGTGCTGTAGTTCCTTTATAGCCCAACATTAGCCTCCTTTAGCTTAGCGGTGGTGACGTGAAGTCATGTGACCGTGCTGTAGTTCCTTTATAGCCCAACATTAGCCTCCTTTAGGTTAGCGGTGGTGACGTGAAGTCATGTGACCGTGCTGTAGTTCCTTTATAGCCCAACATTAGCCTCCTTTAGCTTAGCGGTGGAGACGTGAAGTCATGTGACCGTGCTGTAGTTCCTTTGTAGCCCAACATTAGCCGCCTTTAGCTTAGCGGTGGTGACGTGAAGTCATGTGACCGTGCTGTAGTTCCTTTATAGCCCAACATTAGCCTCCTTTAGCTTAGCGGTGGAGACGTGAAGTCATGTGACCGTGCTGTAGTTCCTTTGTAGCCCAACATTAGCCGCCTTTAGCTTAGCGGTGGAGACGTGAAGTCATGTGACCGTGCTGTAGTTCCTTTGTAGCCCAACATTAGCCGCCTTTAGCTTAGCGGTGGTGACGTGAAGTCATGTGACCGTGCTGTAGTTCCTTTATAGCCCAACATTAGCCGCCTTTAGCTTAGCGGTGGTGACGTGAAGTCATGTGACCGTGCTGTAGTTCCTTTATAGCCCAACATTAGCCGCCTTTAGCTTAGCGGTGGTGACGTGAAGTCATGCGACCGTGCTGTAGTTCCTTTATAGCCCAACATTAGCCGCCTTTAGCTTAGCGGTGGTGACGTGAAGTCATGTGACCGTGCTGTAGTTCCTTTATAGCCCAACATTAGCCGCCTTTAGCTTAGCGGTGGTGACGTGAAGTCATGTGACCGTGCTGTAGTTCCTTTATAGCCCAACATTAGCCGCCTTTAGCTTAGCGGTGGTGACGTGAAGTCATGTGACCGTGCTGTAGTTCCTTTATAGCCCAACATTAGCCGCCTTTAGCTTAGCGGTGGAGACGTGAAGTCATGTGACCGTGCTGTAGTTCCTTTATAGCCAACATTTACTTTTTACTTCAGAAATCATGAAGTGGTGTTCATATGTGGAGATTATCCTGCTGAAGTAAACGTTTAAATATTTTCTGACATAATCCAAATCCCATTGGAGCAGGGAGATGCTGCCTTCAGAGTCCAACAAAGATATAGGACATCCCTGCACCTCTCTGTGGTAATTCCCAGTATTAAGGACACTGGAAACATAAAGCAGGGAGTCCCAAGTTTTAGGAAAGAAAGCCTCACATTCATGAAGTGTTCCACTGACACACCCTGGAGGATAATAGTTTGGAGAAACATCAAATAACCATTTCTAAGAAACACACACACACACACACACACACACACACACACACACACATTTCACCGCACTGGAAAAAAGATGAAGATGACTAATAGAGAAAGTGGATGCTGGACGTGTGCGTCACATTGTCAAATATAACTCGGATCACCATGGAAACTGAGTAACAGTGTATCAGTGTGTGTGTGTGTGTGTGTGTGTGTAACACACACACACACACACACACACACACACACACACACACACACACACAGCATCACAGTGTGAAAATACTCTTTAAAGTAGAGACTCTACATACTGATATACACCTGAACATCAGCAGGAGAGGACTCTTTAAAGTAGAGACACTACATACTGATATACACCTGAACATCAGCAGGAGAGGACTCTTTAAAGTAGAGACTCTACATACTGATATACACCTGAACATCAGCAGGAGAGGACTCTTTAAAGTAGAGACACTACATACTGATATACACCTGAACATCAACAGGAGAGGACTCTTTAAAGTAGAGACGCTACATACTGATATACACCTGAACATCAGCAGGAGAGGACTCTTTAAAGTAGAGACGCTACATACTGATATACACCTGAACATCAGCAGGAGAGGACTCTTTAAAGTAGAGACACTACATACTGATATACACCTGAACATCAGCAGGAGAGGACTCTTTAAAGTAGAGACGCTACATACTGATATACACCTGAACATCAACAGGAGAGGACTCTTTAAAGTAGAGACACTACATACTGATATACACCTGAACATCAACAGGAGAGGACTCTTTAAAGTAGAGACGCTACATACTGATATACACCTGAACATCAACAGGAGAGGACTCTTTAAAGTAGAGACTCTACATACTGATATACACCTGAACATCAGCAGGAGAGGACTCTTTAAAGTAGAGACGCTACATACTGATATACACCTGAACATCAACAGGAGAGGACTCTTTAAAGTAGAGACACTACGTACTGATATACACCTGGACATCAGCAGGAGAGGACTCTTTAAAGTAGAGACTCTACATACTGATATACACCTGAACATCAGCAGGAGAGGACTCTTTAAAGTAGAGACGCTACATACTGATATACACCTGAACATCAGCAGGAGAGGACTCTTTAAAGTAGAGACTCTACATACTGATATACACCTGAACATCAGCAGGAGAGGACTCTTTAAAGTAGAGACTCTACATACTGATATACACCTGAACATCAGCAGGAGAGGACTCTTTAAAGTAGAGACGCTACACACTGATATACACCTGAACATCAGCAGGAGAGGACTCTTTAAAGTAGAGACACTACATACTGATATACACCTGAACATCAGCAGGAGAGGACTCTTTAAAGTAGAGACACTACATACTGATATACACCTGAACATCAGCAGGAGAGGACTCTTTAAAGTAGAGACACTACATACTGATATACACCTGAACATCAGCAGGAGAGGACTCTTTAAAGTAGAGACTCTACATACCGTGCTTTCATTGTGAAGAAGCAGGCGTGTGAAAAGTGTAAGTCAGAACATGAAGGTAGGAGCAGAGGAAGCACAGGGCTTTAAATAAAACCCTCCTGTAAGGCAGAAAGCAGGGCAGCGCTGCAGGCTGAGCGTCCTCAAATGAACCTGAACAGGATGCCCACTGAAACACTCGTACAGTACGACTGTCTGCCTTTCATGCTCACATAAATACAGGACGTTCACCTGCAGTGTGTCCGTAGAGAAGCTCTAAGGTTACAGACGCATACCGTGTCCTCGTTAGGATGCAACTACAGGATTTATACGTCTCTACGTGTAGTTCTTATTTTAATACATGCATTTGTTTTCAGTAGGAGGACGAGGTGAAGAAACACAAGAAAGGCAATCAACTCTCCCCTAAGATGTGAAAGATAACGGACATATTTGAGTTGATAATTAGAGAATTAAGGTCTGATGTCATCGTGTAAATGTAGCCTTGAATTAGCAAGGAAAAACTAATTGATTAACCACATGATCAGACATTACTGAGTGTACAATAGAGACATAATGAGCATGAATGTGTGAGTTTAAGATGAATAAATGCTTCACAAAGATTTCCTGCAAACCTGAGCAATTACTGATGATCTGTCCTCACTAATTGCACAATCCATACCCCGAGTAATCGTTACAGAACTAGGTAAAGAGAAGTGTGACATAATAGCAGCGTGCGTGTGTGTGTGTGTGTGTGTGTGTGTGTGTGTGTGTGTGTGTGTGTGTGTGTGTGTGTGTGTGTGTGTGTGTGTGTGGTGGTGGTTGGTATTTTATAACCTAATAAGCAATAAAGTGTCCCTTTTAATGTTTGATATTGAGCTTTTTAAGAGACGAAAGGCAGAAAATATGCTTTTATTTCGAAAATTCTCATCAAGGTAATCTCCAGAACAGGTTTCCAAAGGAGGGAGGGTGTGTGTGTGTGTGTGTGTGTGTGTGTGTGTGTGTGTGTGTGTGTGTGTGTGTGTGTGTGTGTGTGTGTATCTGTGTCTTTGTCTGTGTGTGTGTGTGTGTGTGTGTGTGTGTGTGTGTGTGTGTGTGTGTGTGTCTGTGTGTGTGTGTGTGTCTGTGTGTGTCTGTGTCTGTGTCTGTGTGTGTGTGTGTGTGTGTGTGTGTGTGTGTGTGTGTGTGTGTGTGTATCTGTGTCTATGTCTGTGTGTGTGTGTGTGTGTGTGTGTGTGTGTGTGTGTGTGTGTGTGTCGCATACGCTGTTATTGTAGCGATTCAGAGGGTAAAATATCGTGCATCATCGGGATGCTGCAGATAAAGAAGAGAAAAATATCAAACATTTCGTGCATCTCTTGCCGTACTAACGTCAGCACCTTACACAACACAACACAACACACACACACACACACACACACACACACACACACACACACACACACACACACACACCTCCCTCTCTGTCTGTGAGAGCGAGGTCACATCAGGACACTGCGCCGGCTGCAGATGGTTTTGCAGCAGATTTTTCCGCTGGTTTTCCTCGTTGTGTTTCAGCCTCATGGACTCTATCTTGGGGCCGGAGTCCAAAATAAAAAGCTTTTTTAAAAAAAAATCCTTTCAGTCGAAGACAGCAGACTGTTGAGAGGGAATAAAGCAGCATCATAGCGTCTGTCTGTCCTCCCCCTCCCCTGCCTGCCTGCCTCCCTCCCTCCCCCCAAAATCAAAAGTGAGCACCCATCCTGAGCCGACAGAGCTGCAGTGCATTCTGGGTAAGAGAGGACAACTCAGGACACATGCAGGGACTTTAAGGATACTGCAGTAAGCTGTGCACGGTTGAAACAAGGGGAAAGATGCAGAGAGGGAGGGTCGGCGAGGGGTGGGGAGACAAAAATACTGTCTGGATCAGCAGAGGAGGGAGGAATTCAACATTTCTGACCAAAAAACAATCCTCGCAGCGCCTCGCTTTCACGCTTCAGAATATCAAATCTGTAGTGGGAAATTAAGATGCTATTATTAGTTTTATTTATTACTAAGGACACATTTATTCTGAGGAGAAGCCCCTTCTTTCTACGCATTATTCAGGACATATATCACATAGAATTTGAATTATAAACGAGGCGTTGAAGATGCTTTTTGATAAACGTTTAATAATGCTGCACGATATTAAACTGCAGATCTTTGCGTATTTTCAGCAGGGTCCTTTCTGAATCTGTATCTCTCCCTGAAAGTCATATTAATAATGCATTCCATTTATAGAGCGCCTTTGTGGAAACTCAACGACACTTCAAAACAACAATATTCTGAACATTAATTGCAGATTAAAAGCGCAACGTAAATCTAGTCTTTATATTTCCCTGGATTTAACTTCAACCTTTTTCATTTTATTCTGACAGATATAAACGCAGCAGCTCTGTTCAAACACTCGAGGTTCTTCACTATGTTTATCAGATAAGATGAGGAAGTAAAGAGGAGTTCTGGACATATTACCTGATGATTATGCGTGTTAAAACACCTCTTCAAACTAACAACCTTTTATAGAAATCTAATGAACCACAAAGAGGTATTTATTTCAGCGTCTTCGTTTGTAAAAAGCCTTTTTTTAACACTGCTACTTGTTTTAAGATTAAGGTACATTTTCATTTGACTGAAGAAATGTGTTTATACAACACCTGGAAATGATTGAGGTATGATGTCAAACATTCGTCAGAAAAACGGCGAAAAATCATCTTATTATAATCCCAATTTTATTACAAATGTACGAAAGAATTTGTGATTTATTTCTAGCAAATATATAAAAATCCTGCTGATCCCTCAGACAGCAGATTGCAGACCCCCCCCCCCCCCCCCCCACCCACAGGCATTTGACCATCATGCACCTCTGCTATTGTCCCTGCCCTCACATTACATTTGCAGGAGGATACAGTGTGAAACCCTGCCCCCCCACGACCTCTGTGTGTGAGCAGCCGTGTCTGAAGTGTGTGTGAACTCGTTTCACCCCGAGTGCTGAGAGTCTGTCTGCAGCAGTGTGTGTGTGTGTGTGTGTGTGTGTGTGTGTGTGTGTGTGTGTGTGTGTGTGTGTGTGTGTGTGTGTGTGTGTGTGTGTGTGTGTGTGTGTGTGTGTGTGTGTGTGTGGGTAGCAGACAGGGCACGCTGCAGGGTATGGAGGCGGGGAGGCAGGATGCAACATATCTGTACAATCACACCGTTTTTATCAGATCACGTTCCCTCTGAGACCTTCATTTCATCTCAGAAAACCACAGAGGCTGATCAGTGGCGAACAAGTCACGCATTCAATCTGGATTAAATTATTAATATCATAAAGCAACAAATTATAATTCAGTTTGAGCTTATAAGGGTTGAGAATCTCCGACTAATATCGAAGTTAGCCAGCTGTGAAAGCTTCAATACCTACAATGCAAACACTCTTTCTGATCAGATCTTTAGTGAAAAGTTTCCTGCAACATCAAGGGCACATGTTGGAGATAAGGAAACATACATTCAACATTAAGAGCACTAGCGCTGGAGGAAGTATTCAGATGCTTTACTTAAATAAAAGCATTAATATTTCAACGTAGAAGCCCTCCTTCAGAAGCAGTGGAAGCAATCAATCAAAACGTTGATGTATTTAGTGATCTCATAAGAGCCAGCGTTCCTTATGCATTAATGTCCAGCTTACCGCATACAACACCTTATTTATAAGAGACGTTGTGTCACAGACAGACTCTCTGAATGCAGCATTACTGCCTCGCATATGAAGATGCATTTCAGCAGCTTATCGAGACCTTCAGAGAGGCTTTATGTATTATTCACAGAGATATGTAAACACGTTCCCTGAAAGCATAATGCGCATTACACGCCGTGCGGACAATAAGACACACACTGCACTCTGGCAATAAAGAGTGTGTAAAGTTATCCTGTAATCCAAAACAAACTGGGGAGGGATCCGCAGGACGGACGCAAAAACAACCAGTGACCTCTGGACCCAAACCTCCCCCCCAGGGTCTGCAAATACTTAAAGAGTAAGAGCTCGTTTAATCCCCTCACCCAGGCTGTTAGAATTGTTTTACATGTCCCTAACAAGGGCAATAAAACACACACACACGCACACACACACACACACACACACACACACACACACACACACACACACACACACACACACACACACACACACACACACACACACACTGTAAAAGAGAGGCTCTGTTAGAAAGGTTCTCCATGGTAACAAATGTTTTGCTCGTTAGTCTTCGTGTTTGTGTCTCACCGCGTAGATGACGTGAAGCAGAGGAAGTGATGTAGAGGCTCAGGGTCTTAACTTAAACTGCAATAAACCAGTAGAGTCAGGGGTTTCTCTCACACCACACTGTAGATCTGAGAAAAGTACCAGACAAGTGAAGTTTTTCAGTGATAAACAAAAGAACTAAATAGTCTATTATGTATAAAAACTCATCAGATAAATTCACTTCAAATCATTTAATTGGCTCATTATGCATTTTTGTGCCGGTTCACAGAAGTACAGCGTCCATAAACTACAAGTCCCACAATGCATCTTGTTTTTGTGACCGGTGTTATCATTAGCTGTGAGTGGAGATCAAAATGCCCAACAAATGAATGGGACTGAAGTTAGAATAACACAGTGAAATGTACGTGTAGGTGTCCAGATGCAGTAATCTGTGTTTAAGTACATGCATAGAAGTGTTTTACATAATTAAACTACATTTATTTTATCCTGTGCACAAGAGTTGAACACTTGAATGTCTGTTGTATTGTTAATTTATTAGCAAAACAACAGATTATCGAATGCAGAGGCAATGATGATAGTGGTTTTACATTTATATAGTCTCGATAGCAGGTGATCCAGACATGCAGGCGGGAAAAGCACTGATGCATGGGAGCCAGAAAAGCAGCCATGCATTGGATAAAAGCATGCCGCATCAGCGCAGACGTGCAGGAAGATGTTGCTGCAGAAAGCATAAAACAACCAAGTAGATAGAAAACCAGAAACTCAGAAAGTGGAGAGGAATCTGCAGAGCTCGTAAACAAGGGCTTGGAAATGCAACTCCATAAGCCTCATGAAATGTGCTGATCGATGTTTAAACCAATCATTTCTTCCTAAAAAGGTTTGTTCTGAGGTTCTGGGTTCTGAGGGTTCTGAGGGTCTGAGGTCACCGGGGTTTTTAAACAGCGTCGAAGCCGGCCCTACAAATAGGTCAGAAAGAGACCCTCAAATTTCCTCCAGAAGTCCTCTGATTGGTCGGTTTCATGTCTCTGGGGCAGAAACCTGGATACCAACCAGGAACACTGCCAGGATTCAACACGCACACACACAAACACACACACACACACACACACACACACACACACACACACACACACACACACACACACACACACACACACACACACACACACACACACACACACACCATATGGAACTCAGGCTAAAACCGCGCACAAACATACTTTTACTCAAAGTGCTGCACTGAAGTAAAAAGGAGAGCTACTTGAATTGAGTATTTTCACAATAAACTACTCTAAGCCTGACTTCATTTAATAGATCCTGTCATGTGTAACAGCTTCATTTACTTTACAGAATCTATTTAAAATATGACAGATATTTCTGCCCAGCAGGATTCAGCAGCTCCACTGAACCGGCTGCAACATGAAAGGGTTAAACACATCAATGCATGCGCAGTGTATTTTGCATAATTCAGTGTATGCTACCTTTAATATCCTGCACATATGACATTTTTCAGAGTCATTTATCATATTTCATTATATTCTTTATTTTTGGAACCCTTTCTTAATTCCTTTTACGTTTAGATTTTTTTCTTTTCTTTTTTAGATTAATTTTATTCTGTTTATTGCATTACATTTTCATTTGGCTGATGCTTTCATCCTAAGCGACTTACGATAAGTGCAAAAAACATATGTATTTAACAATATAAACCAAAGCAAATGACCTGTATGTGTAAATCTACTCGACAATAAGCCTGATTGTGATTATTAAATTGGCCGTACACGCATAACGAGTACTTTTACTTTTGGTACTTGAAGTTGATTTGATGCTTTTTCAGTTTAACCCTTTTGAATGCAGGACTTTTACACCGTAGTATTTTTACTTTTACCTTTAGCTTAGCGGTGGTGAAAGAAACCCTGAATATTTCCAACATCGCGATGCGTTCAAGGTCATCGTGTGAAATAGAATTTTTGGCGAGAAATTGTTTGAAGGACATGTTTTCAGAGCAGTATTAAACAGACTTTGGAGAAAGAATGAAGAGCCACTTAACTTCCGAATAAAGAACAGATCACTTATAATAGTATTATAGATCTCAAGCACAAGATCTGAGTTCTCCTCCCACCATTGATCTTCAAGGTTTCAAGGTTTCACATAACTTGCAATGATTTTGCAATGATTTTGGCCAAACTCAATTTCTGCTTCACTCCAAGTTCCATTTATGCATATTTTCCACTCAAAAAGCAGTATTTCTCTTCAGGGGATCACACAGAAAGCCACTACACTTTAGTATTTCTACTTCCACTTAATGATCTGCACCACCTCTGCAGTCATAGACACAGTCCTGCAAAGTTGGATCTGTGCACACAAAGATTTGGCGGGTTATCAGATTATTTGTTGCTCACACTGGGCTCGTCTCCACCAGCAGCTGGGGCCACAGGCTCTTAAAGATTGATTTCTGTGACCCTGAACAGCTTCTCTAACAGCTGGGCTCGGGACAACACACTGCTGTTCTCTGCAGAACGCTCCATAAAGGATGATAACTCTTTATTATAACTTACAGAGTTTCACTTCTACAGTTACGGCGTATCATACTGGTCCATCAAAGAGCCTACAGAATTGTCTTGGGGTTGGATTTTGACCAACTTCTAAGCATCTAAGAAAATCCACCTTCATGTGGCATATCAGACTTGTATTATTGGATACCAAGACCTGAGAAATCAACCAATTTGGTAAAAAGAAAGAGACTACAAATCACATCAACATCCTTTCAAGCACTTTGAATTGCCTTGTGTTGAAAGGTGCTATATAAATAAACTTGCCTTGCCTTTAAAACTGCTAGGATTCAGTTTCTGTGAGGAATTAAAACAGGTGTGAATGACTTCTAAAGCCCTCTTCAAACGCCTGGATTTATTAAAGTTTCTTGCCCCAAAATTTTACAAGATAACCCTTGAACACATCATGATAACATCAGAGTAATCCTCCTTCCAAATGTCGTTTTTACTGACTAGAGCCTGAACGCAGCATAATGCAACTCCATGCAACCTCTGTTTTTGGGGTATTTACTGAGGTATTTAATGTCATCGAACAAAAATGTCTTCAGCTTGTTTGCACCAAGCCCCAAGGAAGTGCGCCGCAAATACTCTTAGTGGCCAAACGGCGGTACTGCAACGGCTGTTTCAGTCCGTGACGTCACTTGGCCCAAAAATCCCTTTTCCCATTGACTCACAGTGGGAAAGAGAGGTCTGTAAATCAGAGGATTATTTTATTCAAACTCAATAAACCTCCCGGTATGAACCCTTGCACATCTGTTATTTGAATCATGATAAATCAACAAAGCTTGGGGGCGGGGCTTAAGGGAAAACTTGTCTCTATTAGCATTAGCATTATAGGCATGATGGGTAATTTGTGGCGTTTTGCTCTCGCCTCATGCACCAATGAGCAGCTCTCATAGGGAATGAACGAGGTCCCGCCTCCGACGCTGGATCCAGTTCTAATCAAACCTCCACGGTGTTACTTCAGCTAACAACGACACAGGAACAGGAAGAGGAAGTGGTAAAATGCTGACTCGTGTCCAGGTTTAAGAGCTTTTTAGAGCTCTATCAACCAGCTGTTTTAATCCTCTCTGACGGATGATAAAACAAAACAGGAGTAGTTTAAAGCTCACCGTTATGACCTTTTTTATGCAGTATTCGTTTAGCAGCGTCACCTCCTTGCAGGCTAATCTTAGTTATAGTTTACATCTTAAGCTCTCTCTGCATATTCTGGATATATTACACCCATATTAAAGTGCTATTACATCAATATGACACCATTATTACTCCCATACTCTGTTATTACACACATCTTTCACTATTATACCCATATCACACCCATTTTACTCCAATAGTCCCCCATACTTCACTGTAATTACACTGTGTTAACACCCATTTGAACCATGTCAACCAATCTGTGAAATTAGTGTTTCTCACAGGACAAATAAACCATTAAGGGTTGAAGTGAAGAGGATTAGGATCTAAATCATCACACAACTCATGAGCGTCTGAGTCTTATGAGGCTTTGCTCCTTTCTCCGTTTACTATTAAAATCCTCATTCCGACACGCAGCGATGATAATGAGCCTCATACGCTGACCAGAGGAATACGCTGCCAAACATGCGGCTCCTCTACCGGGAAGCTGGGCTTAAGCTTCATTTCGGGGTAAACTACGCTGTCCAAATGTGCCTGCCAGACTTCCATGATGAAGACAAGAATAAAAACCCTCTTTGGACCTGAACAGCCACCAGGAATATGTTGGGTAGAAGGACATGAAATGGAAAGCAGTGGCAACCAACTGTCACACCAGTTCAATAAATGGTGTGAAGATTATTCACTGCACTAAACTCCAGTGTTGGCTCCCAGTTAAAGTGCAGCCACGTGTTGAGATCCCCCCAGTTTGATTTATGAGATTTGAATATAATTGAAACCATAATTGGACCTGATTTTAGTTTGGCTTCTACTCGCGTCTGATGGAGAGGATACAACGGAGAAAAAAACAAAGATATACAACGTCTTCTGAGGATTTATCATCCATCGTCACCAAATACCATCCAAAGAGAGTAACCGACACGGCACGGTGTGTGTGTGTGTGTGTGTGTGTGTGTGTGTGTGTGTGTGTGTGTGTGTGTGTGTGTGTGATTTATTTTTTGGCAAAGACATATATTAATGTCCAGAAAAAATATTAGAAACACATGAGACTTCCCTTTAAAGAGGCCCTGTTCTGCGTTCAGGGGTTGTTCCTCTCCTGTCTGGGGTTCTATTGGTTTTAGTGCATGTAAATGGTCTGCAAAGGCTCAAATGTTCCCTACCCTTACTACACAATATATTACATACTATGAAGTCAGATGATTTCGGAATAATCTCTAGAAAAGACAGACAGGTGCGCTGCAGATTTACATGTTCACATTTACTTCAAAGAAAGGAGAAAGAGCTCCTGTGATGAAACACGGTAGTTAATTATTCGATTTAAATTACGGTTCCTGTGGTGCGGAGTGAATTACACCTCCTGCAGATTTCAAACTGCAACACCCTGGAAATGGGTGAAAACTCATATCTGTAGAAAAGTTGCACGATGCACCCCGTGGATAACCAGAGGAGATCAAAACTAAGACAGAAGAAACTAAATTTAAATTCTCTTTGTTCTCAGCAGGCGCTGGTTGGCAGGATCGGAGATGAGGAGAAACCAGAGCTGCATATAAAAGGGGTTTGAATTATTATTGTGCTACAGCTGCAGAGAAAGCCCCCTGTTGGGGAGCTCTGCACACAAACACACTCTAACATTTAGCAGGATGCTGATGAGTGTGTGCTTAAAGCTTGATCAACATGTTGGGATCGTTTCCTAATTAAACCCGTAGCTCTGTTGTGATTGGCCCACCGCTTACAGATGTCCCGACCCTTTAGCCTATCACCTACAATGTGTTGGAGCGCTAGCGTTACATAGTGATGTCCATACGTTCTGGATCTTTGGCATTTGAGCCTTTGCAGACCATTTACATGCAAAAAACCACCAGAACACACTACAGGAATGGGAAACCACTAAAAGCAGAATAAGGCTTCTTTAACTCACTTGTGTTTATGCAATTTAAAAGTAAGAACAAGTCCAACTAAACCATACTGGGTAAGTAGCATTACATGATACCCCTCAGAAAAAAGCCACTACCACATTGTGTAATCATAATGCTACCACTAAACACATTTACTGGGTGCTGGTTTGAAGAACGTTTTTGAAAGATAAATGTACCTCTCCTATCATCGTAATCTACCTCCTACCAACTGTGCAGAGTGAGGCTGCAGAGCTCGACAGGAAATTGCAACCACCATCAATTGTGGTTGCAAACACAGGGGGAAATACCTTGATTATCTCTCTATAGGTTGCTTCAGTTTAAAACTCTCCACAGTCGGCTCACTACGAAGAGTTAAATGAGTGCGGAGTCACACTGTGATCTGGCACCAATACTGCACAGGCTGTGGAAACACATTAAGACCCCAGCAGGGGGGATTCGCTCTGCTATACACACCTTCACTGTACACCACAACGTCTCAGAGTGTGTGTCCTTACATGCAACCTTACAGAAGGTGAAGTGCCAAGCTGAGGTCACAGATTGATCCACATCTGGCAACAACATCTGTGGCAACTCTTCAGCGTTGGACCTCAGGCAGAGTCTGAAACACAATCAGTGTTACCGTCTGATTCACTCTCACCACGGAAAAATACAAATGTCTGCTGCCTCTCTTAGAGTCTGTAGTCCTTTAGAGACAACACATGTTCCCCACTGGGATTAATAAAGGTACATCTTATATTATCCATCAGCGCTGTTGGCAGGGTTAAGCTGAAGCCATACGGATCCATACCACACAAATCAAAAGGCTTCAGTCTCGGATCTGAACAGAAGGTGAAGAGAAGGCTATGCCGTGAAATCCCATAATCCAATCGGGGCAGAAACGGGCAAACAGCTGGAGTGCAGTACCCGGATTATTAATGGAATATGTGCAAAGCATTTCTGCAGAAATTGGTGCTTTATTTACAGAAGAAAACCTTAACTTCTGAGTCCTGGGCGTGCATGGCAGCTCAGTGGGATGCTGTCATAAACAGAACTGGGAAAAAGCACAGAACTGACTGGAAATGAAGAGTAAGGGGTTTGGAGGTCTCTGACGTTCAAGGGTACAAAACAACTCCAGTTTTGAGGCTGAAAGAACGGCAGTTTGCAATCACTCCCCCTTCTACGAGCTGTTCACTGAGCGACCGCATTCAAAATGAAAAAAGAGCCAGAACACTGGAATTTGAAACCACGGCAGAAACCAAAATAGAAAAAGCCATGTTGAAATCAATGGGCTCTAACGTGTTATTAAAAACTTCGTCTCCCTCCTCAACCCCGGCTTCCTTTAACGTGTCAATAAACAATACATTACATTGTTTACTCGTTTTATCTGGAAAACATCTACAGAGTCAGTCGTGTTCATACTCTGGGGAGAATGAGTATCTGCGGCCAATCCATCTTAATCAGGATGAGATATTTCAGACTCTTTCCGTTAATTGGTGACATTTTATAGAATAAAGCCTTGATTTCCTCATGATTGATTCATCCGTATTTACTTGGGATTAAATAGAGAACCGCAACACTTCCAGGGACAGTTACTGGTGAATGTTAAAGGAAATCCTGGATGCATCCGGCTAACAAGCGTCCAGTTACATATCATAAGATAATCACTGTATTGATCCCACATCGGGAAATTTCTAGCAGCGTAAAAAACAATCGCACAGAATTAGAAATGAAAAGAGAAGGAATACACAATTCTAAAATGTAAACATCTCAAAATATAAATGAAACAGCATTAGAGAGTAGAAGGTAACACATCTATAAACTATCTGACAAATAAAACACAATTGAAGGGCCAATTAAAATACTGTAAAAGCAGGATATCATTTACATTAGGAGTGCAAGGGATAGAATACTCAATGAAGTATAAACGACAGGAGAAACAGACTCGGACTTGTTGGTTGTGAGGCTAAAGAAAGGTAAAGTTTGCAATGCCTGCCAGAAGACTCTGAATTAAAACCACGACGGAAACCAAAACAGAAAAGGATATGACCCTGTAACGTGTTACTAGAAAACCTTCCCCTCCCTTATTTTAACGGCAGTGACAACTACAGCCCCCGCCCCCTTCCCTGGCCCCAGGCCTGCACAACAACGCGAGTGAACTTGGTCTTGGATCTAGCCCTTTGGAAAACACTTTCCCAACACATCTCCGACGCTTCCCTCATCCCCCTTGGCCTCCTTCTTCCTTTTAATGCTTGAACGTCGGCCAACTATAAAGCAGCTCACATATTTTGGCAGACACACCCCCCCCACACACCACCTCCACTACTGTATCCACATTGTGCTTTTGTTTTGCACACAGCCCCTTGGCGTTAGCCTAGATTAAGAAGAACGAGGGAGGCCTTTGTGGAGGTAATTCCCCCCCCCCTAAATGTACCTCTTTAACCCAGAAAGGCAGGAAATCTGAGGTGACTCTTCCTCTCAAACAGATCTTATGTTGTTTCTAATCGAAGAGATCCATCTGGTCCGCATACTGGAGATAAGTACACCGCAATAAGATCAAGATGCAGAAAACATGTGGCTTTCATTTGCTCTTATAGTACAATATCTAGGATATTTATTGTAGGAAATAAACACATCTCAATCATACATGACACTGAACCAACAGCAGTTTTGCTGATTCAGCATTCTTCAGACATTCACACCAAATCAGGCATTCCAGCGATTAACCACGAGTTTAGCGCACGCAGACTTCTCAATTATCGTCTTACGTCAGAGCGTTTTTATGTTCTTGACATTTGCTACAGCACTCGAATGCAACGTGAATCATTTCTAAGCCGCTCGCTGAGGAGACACAGAAGGACTGGGCTTTGTAGTTGCTGCAGGAAGCACGGCATCAAGATTCCCACAGAGTTGCATCACTTAGTGAGCTGCAGCAGGGACATGTTTGCTTTGTTTTCCAACCGTTACTTTACAACTGAAGTTGTTCTTGGCCACTGAGTCTTCAGGATGTGTTCCTCCTTAAGTTGCAAAACCTTTTGCAGAATTTCCTTTCCAAACACCCACTCTTAGGAACCGCAGGACGTCCATTGTCCCGTGACGGCCGGATTTGGTGTGATTGCAGCCTTATTACAATCTCTTATGAGTTGAGTAATGCTGCGACCACAACAGTTTGAGAAGTCACCCCCACATTAAACAGGCTCCTAGCCCGTCCGTCTGTTGAAACCTCTTCTCCTGAGCGTTCTGCACTTGAATGGTTACTTTTATTGCTTTGAAATGGTATATTGTTTTTACTGTATGGCTGTTCTCTTATTATTCTTTATGTGTTTGTGGTTTTCTGAGCTGTGCTGGGGGGGCTTGTATTTCTCCGTACAGCACTTTGATCTGGAGGTTTTAAAGTGCTTTATAAATAAAGTTGGAAAGATATAAATTAGATTTTCAATTATTTTTCCATTTCGTAGAATTCATTTACAAGATTATTTCATTCCAAGTTCATTAATCGATCATCTTTTAATTTGGAGAATCAACTCTTATTTCTTAGTAAGATTCATCCTTTTTGATTTCTAGAACCATTACGTTATTAAGTGTTTCGGATCTGAAGATGCATTCATTTATTTCGTGCCAACAGAAAACACAAATAAAGTTTTCAGAGACCAGAACCCACATTCCTTTGTTTTATAAGTGCCCAGTGCGTGGCATGAGGTTTCTAATTTGAAACAGAGGAAGCTCTGCACTCACAGCCCTCGATATGGGAAATACTGGGGGAGGAGGTTCAGATGTTATTGGACCGTTCTAAAGATCGAAGTTTTAACTATAAGAACACTTTTCAGTTGTTTTTGCTGCATGATGCAAACACTATCCCTGCATTGGCAGTCATATAATTTGTAAGGTGCAGAATCGTCCAATAACTCCCACCTTGACTTCAGGGTCAGACCATTGAAGTCAAACACAGTTGAATCATGTTTTAGACAATGAACACCCACCTGATTCATATCCAGTACTAAGGATTTTGTGTAATCACCTTGACACATTGATACGGCAGCTTGTTTGGCAATTGAATTACAGAACAGTAGAAATCACTAAAGAGCGGCCCTCTAAGAAAAACCTCTAACAAGTTCTTGGAGCAAGTTAGGACGAGAGAATCAAAAGTAATATCATACACTTCAAGACAATCCTCATGTAGGAGCCACGGGTTAGGAACGAGTCACACTGAGGAAACACACTTAGCCCCTTAAGTGACTTATCTTAATGGGAATTGTGTCACTACACCTCCTTTTATTCCTTTCCCACATCCCCCTGGAAGTGCAAAACCACACTTTAACTGAGCTTCCTCTGCTACTTTTAGCCACCCAGTTTGGGGAATCTGGGCCACATCACAACAAGGGACAATGCAAAGGGCAACCAACAGGACGGACAGGGGTTTCTTTCATCGGGTCACCATTGGGTCCAACACCACTTCTAACACCGTCCATGACCCATGACCCATGACCCATGAGTGCTCTGACTCGCTCTTT
The DNA here is from genome assembly GCF_036324505.1 of Eleginops maclovinus. NCBI lineage: Eukaryota > Metazoa > Chordata > Actinopteri > Perciformes > Eleginopidae > Eleginops > Eleginops maclovinus. The sequence goes on from NC_086361.1 coordinate 23,476,802, forward strand.
AAACTCTGTGGTCGGACTGTGTTTGCGCGTCAACATGCTGCCAAACTAGGGCAGCTGAAACCTCGTGCACAGCTGTGAGTCTAGAAGAGGCCCTTTGTATCGGGGATACATGCATGCGATGGAGGGAGAATACATTTGAAAGAAAGGGGTGTAGTTACGGGCAGCATCGGATTACATGTATCTGGACTAAATAATCAGGAGACCAACAAAAGGTATTCCCTTACATATAAAAAGATGTAATAGATTACTGTTAGTTCTTAACTGCTTCTTCATGAGGCCCTAATCATCTTCTTTTCTCGTCTTCATCGACTTTTTGTGCTTTTGATTTTTTTTTTCAAATTTCAATTTTTTTTGTATTTCCGAATATTTCTTCAAAATAGTTTTTTTCAAATTCCCTGAATTATTTCTAAATGCCGACTTTTAGAAATGTCAGATTTTGTTCCCAATTGCTTTCTCAAAATGATCCCTTTCTTTGTCAGCTGTTCTGTTCTGTAGGTTAATCCGTGTGAATCTAAACGCGTAACTCCTTCTGTGGCCCTAATCATCATCCTTTAAGAATTCACACTTTTTCTCCTTTTGATTTTCTTTTCCAAATTTCAACTTTTTTGTATTTCCAAGTTTTTCCCCAAAAAATCTGAATTGTTTACAAAATGTTGAATTGCGATTATTTTTTCAAATGATCACTTTTTCCTTTCTTTGCTTCAATATGCTTCAGGTTTTCCTATCAATACAATCATTTTTGATCCAAATATCTTGGTTTCTTCTTGGTCACATTGTTCTGGTGTTTTAAAACACATCTTATTGATATTTCTCAGAGTAGGGTACTGACTACATATGTTTACAGGTAACTAGTAACTGTAACCAACAACCCTGGTTTTGGGTAATGGATGCATGTTGGACGGCTGGTACAAAGCTACTCCCTCAGACAAATACTCCTGCCACTGTTAGACTCTTGATTATCTCATTGTGCATCCATTAGTGCCGAGTCGCATCTCTGCATCCAGTAAATCACCATTTCCCCCCCGACTCCTTGCCAGGGGAATTGCTCTAACACTTACGCCATCAACAGCCACTCTTAAGAGTCCATTAACTTCTGATAAAGTGCAGCTGAACCGACGTTTGGACCCAAAATACGTTAGTTGCCCATGATTGAACTTCTCGTGCTAATTGGTTGTCAACAGAAAACCACATTTGCATTCCTGCTGGATGACCGGGGCTTTTAGCTGCTTTTTATGCTGTTTTAATTTGCATTTTGAAAGACTGAATTGAAAGACCAGAAACTCATCAATTCAAAGACATGTTTTCCAAAAGAGTTGGACCTGGTTATAGGATTTTGGTTTTGTCAAAAATCGATGATTCGATTAAATGAAGTCATGAAAACATTGTTTAAATTAGAGTAAAGGAACAGCTTTCACTCCTTGAAGAGCAGGGCAGGATTGAGTCAGCCTCATCTGACTCATCAAAATGATGAGGAAATTACTCAACATTTTACCACTTCCTGTCCCCTGGTCAGTGTGCTTTGTACACATAAGCCTGAAATAAGGTCAGTGGTTAAAACAAGCTGTAGAGGTTTTAACGCTTTATTCTACGACATAAAATACATCAGTAAATTCCCCAGTAGTGGATTTAAAACCGAGGTTGCTAACAAGTGTCTAAATGAGACGACTAAACGTCATCACGCCCAACATTAGCCTCCTTTAGCTTAGCGGTGGAGACGTGAAGTCATGTGACCGTGCTGTAGTTCCTTTATAGCCCAACATTAGCCTCCTTTAGCTTAGCGGTGGAGACGTGAAGTCATGTGACCGTGCTGTAGTTCCTTTATAGCCCAACATTAGCTTCTTACTTCAGAAATCATAAATAGGTGTTAATATGTGGAGATTATCCTGCTGAATATCCTGCTGTTGTCCACCAATTTTATTTAGTCTTATTATAACTTCCTCCTTTCATTCCTCTGATTTAGTCAGACATTTTTACTGTTTGCATTTCATTAAAATCAGATGTCAGTCCAATTGAATTGCACTTAATTGCTGCAACAGGTGCCAAAATACATTTGACACATTTAATACAGCATCAGCGTAAAGCATTAAACACATGTCATGATGCATCAGAGGTACTGACACCATTGCACATTTGAATGCATCTAATCTGACTGAATAGGGAGGTAATGTAGTTTTAAAGACTGCTTAAAAGACTACAGGAATTAACACTGTATTGTACAAACTTTGAGAACAGAAGTCATTTGGATGTTGTGGTTTATTATCCATTAATGTTAAGAGGCTGACTCGTCAAAAATAATGTACTTGAAAACACAGCACATGATATCAGAGCCGCGACAGAATATTACAATAATTAAAAGACGTATAGATAATGATTGTCTACTCAAAAGCAGGATCACACACACACACACACACACACACACACACACACACACACACACACACACACACACACACACACACACACACACACACACACACACACACACACACACACACACACACACACACACACACACACACACACACACACACACACACACACACACACACACACACACAGCAGATTCTCCTGCCACTGTGCTAACACTAAATAACCTTGACCGGTGAAATCCTGACACGAGTCCAAAGCTTAAAATCTCCATGTGAAATCACTTTAGAGAGGCCTCAACACTTTCTCACCCTTCACCGCCCACAAACTTTCCCACACACACACACACACACACACACACACACACACACACACACACACACACACACACACACACACACACACACACACACACACACACACACACACACACACACACACACACACACACACACACACACACACACACACACACACACACACACACACACACACACACACACACACATCCACCTACTGAGCATTACTCAACAGGTGCAGAGAGAAACACAGGAGGCAAATCTGAGGAGAAGATCTGTTGTTTAATAATAATGCTTTACAGACTTCATGCTTTCACTCCCCGTGTGCATCACTTATTTTGTGAAATGTTCAAAGGATAAAGATAAATACTACAACCGTGCATACAGGCTGTTGCAGTTATTTAGCCTTTAACTAATATTGTACTTTGTGCAGCCCTATTCATGAGTGATTACAACATTAAAAGTGTATAGTTCAAGGACAAACTTTATGTAATGATGACAGATGAGGATGTCTGGCTTCATAATGCAACGTGACAAATAACATCCAGCTTTAATTTCCTCTGAGTTTAAAAAACCAAAGGATGTATTTTAGCGCAGACTAAAATAAAATCCCAGTGGGAGGAAGTCATCTCGCCTTATCCTTACTCACAGAGACTGTCTCCGTGGAGAGGAGATTCAGGAAAACCAAAATGGTGCCATTATACCGTGCAAAAGTTAAGATAATCTCCTTCTTGTCTAGAGACTAAATGAGACGTCTAAACGTCATCATGCCCAACATTAGCCTCCTTTAGCTTAGCGGTGGCGACGTAAAGTCATGTGACCGCGCTGCAGTTCCTTTATAGCCCAACATTAGCCGCCTTTAGCTTAGCGGTGGTGACGTGAAGTCATGTGACCGTGCTGTAGTTCCGTTATAGCCCAACATTAGCCTCCTTTAGCTTAGCGGTGGTGACGTGAAGTCATGTGACCGTGCTGTAGCTCCTTTATAGCCCAACATTAGCCGCCTTTAGCTTAGCGGTGGTGACGTGAAGTCATGTGACCGTGCTGTAGTTCCTTTATAGCCCAACATTAGCCTCCTTTAGCTTAGCGGTGGTGACGTGAAGTCATGTGACCGTGCTGTAGTTCCGTTATAGCCCAACATTAGCCTCCTTTAGCTTAGCGGTGGTGACGTGAAGTCATGTGACCGTGCTGTAGCTCCTTTATAGCCCAACATTAGCCGCCTTTAGCTTAGCGGTGGTGACGTGAAGTCATGTGACCGTGCTGTAGTTCCTTTATAGCCCAATGTTAGCTTTTTACTTCAGAAATCATGAAGTGGTGTTAATACGTGGAGATTATCCTGCTGAAGTAAATGTGTAAGTATCACAAACGTTTGAAACAACCCAGAATATTTTCTGACATATTCCAAAATCACACGGAGGAATCCCATTGGACCAAGGAGATGTTGCCTTCAGGGTCGGACTACATAAAAAGGTCATAAAGTCATGACTCTATTCTCAGTTTGGTGTTAGACACAGTCACAGTGTCCTCACAGACATATAAAAACTAAATGGTGCAAGCAGGCCAAATACAGAAAGAGATCCCAGTGCATTATGATTTGAGAGTGAGTCAGCAGAAGAGGACGATGGAGACGGAGAGGGTTTATATATCAGGCAGGACGACAGATGGTGGGTGTAAAGGAGAGAAAGGAGAAAATGAATTAGGCAAACTACAGAGCAGCACCGCACAATATCCAGAGTCCGGAGGGCCTTTGAAGCAGCCGTGATAAAACCTCTGCTCGCCGGCCAAAACCTTACATAACACACCACCGCACACACTGCCTTTAAAGGTGAAGAGACTCCACAACGAGGGTTTCATCATCTCATGATTTATTTCATGTGTAGTATTGTTTTCCTTGTAATCTGTCTGTTTTTATTATATCTTACCTTTAACCAGTATTCAGACTGATGTTTGGGGGACATTTAGTAGTGAGGGTTGGATTATTTTATGGTATTTGATAGATTAAAGTTGTGGTGTTCCTGTAGTGGCAAACAAACGTCTATAATACTTACACGTTTAGTTCAGCAGGATAATCTCCACATATTAACACCTCTTTAAGATTTCTGAAGCTAAAGGCGGCTAATGATGGGCTATAAAGGAACTACGGCACGGTCACATGACTCCACGTCACCACCGCTAAGCTAAAGGAGGCTAATGTTGGGCTATAAAGGAACTACAGCACGGTCACATGACTTCACGTCACCACCGCTAAGCTAAAGGCGGCTAATGTTGGGCTATAAAGGAACTACAGCACGGTCACATGACTCCACGTCACCACCGCTAAGCTAAAGGAGGCTAATGTTGGGCTATAAATGAACTACAGCACGGTCACATGACTCCACGTCTCCACCGCTAAGCTAAAGGAGGCTAATGTTGGGCTATAAAGGAACTACAGCACGGTCACATGACTCCACGTCACCACCGCTAAGCTAAAGGCGGCTAATGTTGGGCTATAAAGGAACTACAGCACGGTCACATGACTTCACGTCACCACTGCTAAGCTAAAGGCGGCTAATGTTGGGCTATAAAGGTACTACAGCACGGTCACATGACTTCACGTCTCCACCGCTAAGCTAAAGGCGGCTAATGTTGGGCTATAAAGGAACTACAGCACGGTCACATGACTTCACGTCACCACTGCTAAGCTAAAGGCGGCTAATGTTGGGCTATAAAGGTACTACAGCACGGTCACATGACTTCACGTCTCCACCGCTAAGCTAAAGGCGGCTAATGTTGGGCTGTAAAGGAACTACAGCACGGTCACATAACTTCACGTCTCCACCGCTAAGCTAAAGGCGGCTAATGTTGGGCTATAAAGGAACTACAGCACGGTCACATGACTTCACGTCTCCACTGCTAAGCTAAAGGAGGCTAATGTTGGGCTATAAAGGAACTACAGCACGGTCACATGACTCCACGTCTCCACCGCTAAGCTAAAGGAGGCTAATGTTGGGCTATAAAGGAACTACAGCACGGTCACATGACTTCACGTCTCCACTGCTAAGCTAAAGGAGGCTAATGTTGGGCTATAAAGGAACTACAGCACGGTCACATGACTCCACGTCTCCACCGCTAAGCTAAAGGAGGCTAATGTTGGGCTATAAAGGAACTACAGCACGGTCACATGACTTCACGTCTCCACTGCTAAGCTAAAGGAGGCTAATGTTGGGCTATAAAGGAACTACAGCACGGTCACATGACTTCACGTCACCACCGCTAAGCTAAAGGAGGCTAATGTTGGGCTATAAAGGAACTACAGCACGGTAACATGACTCCACGTCTCCACCGCTAAGCTAAAGGCAGCTAATGTTGGGCTATAAATGAACTGGGGACTATTTTTCTGAAGCGTATTAATCCACATTCAGTGCAAAAGTGTGTATTAGCATGCTGCATATGTGGGATGTGGGATGTATGTGTGTGTGTGTGTGTGTGTGTGTGTGTGTGTGTGTGTGTGTGTGTGTGTGTGTGTGTGTGTGTGTGTGTGTGTGTGTGTGTGTGTGTGAATGGTAATGAAGGAATATTTCACCCTCTGCAACACTGAGGCTCATTGATGGGTTTAATAGTGTTGGACACTAATGGAGCTGTTGCACTGGGGCTGAAAATAAATCAGGTTTTCAAACACACACAACTCTTGTTGGACAATGCTTTCATGGATTTTTTCGACAAAGATCAGAATATGTTCAATGACTATGACGATAATGATCAATCCCTCCGAAATCGTCTTACAAATCGCAGACGCAAATCAGTCAAAAACCTCTCGTTGTCAACAAGACTAGCAGTAGGACGCATGAACCAAATCACAAACAGATATTGAGATGATATTGAGTCTGGAATCTTCAAGTGAAAGTGTTTCCCATTAGCATGTTAGCATTAGCCCCCCTCTCCGTGTGGTATCGATACGAGGATAAACACATGCCGTGTTACCCCGACTCACCCCATCACTCAGAGCCGCACCGCCGGGGGCAGAAAAGTGAAGATGAAGGCTCGTACAGCTCCTCTCCCTCGGTCTCCATGAATAATTCAGACCCGTCCAGGCCTGAGAACATTTTTCAACTTTCCCTGAAGCATGAAAACACAGCGCGGCTCCACGCCGGCTGCCAGCAGCTCCATAAGCTCCTCAAACCAACACAAATCCACTGCGATTACACCATGATCACACGAGGCCACACAAACGGAGCTGATGTAGCAGGTAGTGAACGTACAGGGCGAAGCTGCTAACCGCACTGATTTAGGAAGTCTGGATTTATATGTATGCTCAGTGTTTTGATGATTCCTGAAGAAATACGTCGATCGATACGGATACAAACACGGCACTGTTTTCCAAAGCTGCATGTGTGTCGAGGAATAGTACCTTTGTGCTACATGCTACCTTTGTACAGTGTCCTTCTGAACCAGGAGATCTGGATCCAGACACAGAATTGGAAAAATTGTTGTGGAAAACCAGAGAAATATCCGGTTTTTGACAATTATCTGAACAAAGCATGCTCATTGATGCAGATCAAAACAAAACCCTGATTAGTGTATGGTTCAAGTTGTATTTTGCTTAAGTTTTTCCAACCAAAGCAATGGTATCAAAGCCACTTTTTCACAACAATCAGGAACTATCTGATCAAGAAAAAGCAATCAAATATTCAATCTGACTTTTGTCCCTTCACATCTTCCGTACCCAGGCGATCCCACAGGCGCACAGGTCATATTTGATAAGAAATAAAACGAGCTTATCTTACCTGTAGACGTTTCAGGGGTCGAGATCACAGTCCAGTCACATAGGGAGAGAAAGAGAGGAAGACATATTAGTTTATATTGCACAACATCTCAGTCAAAAGAAGAACTCCAGAGCAAAACTCAAGAAAACTTTGGGTTATTCGTTTCTGAATACGAAACGAGGCCAGAGTGACTCACCTTCAGTACATCTACATTATGTTCTACCTTAAGGCCTCCCTTCAATGCTATGCTTTGACACTGAATGGAGGTTCAACTGATCACTGAAGGAAGGTGAAGTGGGTGTCAGCATAACCACACACACACACACACACACACACACTCTTATATTGTGAGTCATCGGGGGGAAATGAGGTTGATATGCAAAGCAGGAAAGATGTGTGACGCAAACACACGAGAGATACCATAGAGCAGTGATTTACAGATTAATGTCCGTCTAATACAGTTATTGCAGAGTGAGAGGAGTTCATACGGCGGCCCGCAGGTGCAAACGCAACATTTCCATTAGGAGAAACAGCTTCACAGACAATGCAAAGAGTTTGTCAGATTTAAAAAGAAGATGAAATGAATTTAAGTGATTATACATTTATAGAAGTTTAGGTAAAATGTCCAACTAAATATGAAGTTATAAATAAAAGAGAAAGTAAAAACGTGCGTTTGAATAATACAATAAAGTAAAGATAATTAAACAATAAGTAAAATGTCCAAAAAATTAATAAAAAGAGTAAACATTAAAATGAAAGGGGAAAGAAAGAGAGAATAAAACAAAAGCTTGTTGTGTTTTATTCTCTTGGCTTTTTATTGACAGTCTGAAATGCCTTAATGTAATTTATTTTGTAATGCAATGAATTTGCACTCTATCTTAATGCTTCTCATGTTTATGTCAATGTGTGACTGCCTTGTGTTGAAATGTGCTTTATGAATACAGAAGAATAGAAAACTGAAACGTCTCTACTTGCTATTATTTTGGTTGATTTCTATTATCCTCAATTTTTTGTCATATTGAAATAAGTCCTGGACAAAAAGGATTTTATTATTATTCATTTAAATATGATTTTTTGATGGTAAAATAAAAATACGATAAAATTGCAATACCCTAAAAACAAAGAAATGATTTCAAAATAAAAGCCCCTGCATCACTGATGTACGTTTGATTTATTGTTGGTCTCTTTCTTTTTTCTCTGGGTTTAAATTCTTATTTCTTATTTATTTTAACAAAGTCTCCTCATCCTATATTTAAAAAAAAAGTATAACTGTTTTATTTTTATTTATTAAATAACTTACAAACACGTTTTACATCTCAACCTTTAACTGTATGGTGATAATAACACATTAACTATGAAATAAACTAACATTAATGACCAGAGACCTTTATAACGCTGTGTTCAAACAGCCTGGAGTGTAGAAACCTTCAAAATAAAAGGGCTTGCATTAGCAGCAGTAGTGTGATGTACGGAGGAAAGTAACAGTGTCCGTGATAACAAGGATTAACGAGGATTAGTTTAATCTGAAAGCAGATTAGACGTGTCGGCGTCTTAATGCGTTACAAAGATTATAGTGTCCGGTGCTCAGGGCTCTGAACTCCACACAGACACTCTGATATTCATCAGAGCTGGGAAGTTACTAAGTATGGCATCAAATGACACGTTCAAGCAAACTGTCAAAAACAATGTTTAAATAAAAGGAAAATATTTACATAAAATTATGAGTTTAAAATTTGCAATAAAAATACAACATTTAATTCCATTTTCACGAGTTCAATCTCCAGTAAAATAAAACACGTTTTAAAATAGGAGTTAACGTGAGAGTGCAAATATTTGTACAGAAATAAGATAATAAATTAAATTTGCGAATAAAAAAGATATAGATTAAATAAATGAAAATAAAAACATTGAAGAATTAAAATAAAGGTCTAAATATGCACAATGAAACAAAGGAAATGCTACACGGTGGTGGTGTCTTGGTAATACGAAATAAATGCTGAATCCATTAAAATAGTTGAAGAAACAGACTGAAGCGTTCGACAAGACTTCAGCTTTAACTCAGGAATCTGTCCTGGCACCCCGCCTGTCTTTTATTTTGGAAAAACACCAATCTGGCTGTTGTGTGTGTGTGTGTGTGTGTGTGTGTGTGTGTGTGTGTGTGTGTGTGTGTGTGTGTGTGTGTGTGTGTGTGTGTGTGTGTGTGTGTGTGTGTGTGTGTGTGTTTGTGTGTGTGTGTGTCTCTGGCACAGTTTGCTCTCCCTGCTGAACTTTAAATCTGTATGCTGCGCAGTAACCTCTGTGATCTGCAGCAGTCTGTCGGGAACCACAGGGGTCCCTCTCTGAGAAATGTCAGAGAACTCTTTTCTTTCAGACCCAAGATACAACAAGCCGATTCGTCCCAGGCTGGTTTATTTTAGAAATGCCAAATGAAAGACGGTTAAGCTCGGAGAATAAGCACGTTTAGAGAGCACTGCTGAACTCTGAATAAGACTGGAGCCGCAGTCAGACTCCATACTGCTTGATTACTGTTCTGATCCTTATACAATGCCATACTGAGGCACAGTGAGGGCAAAAGGTAATCAAATAAATAAGACGATGAAGTACGCACTGTGACATCATTGTGCAAGATATATAAATGAACCAATAAACTGTGAAAACTCTCAATAATGGAAAGGAAGTTTTAACCACAGAAATCTTTATAACACATCAGTTTAAAAACTCTGTGTCGTTTATCCAGGCTTTTGCTCTTCATACCTAAACCTTAAAAGCCATGCAGCACAGGCACACTCCTCCATGCAAATACAAAAAAACCTGAGTTTAAAGAATTAAACAGGAGGGTTTAAGCGGAAAATATCCTTGTTTTAATTCAATTCATTAATGCTTTCTAAAAAGGGTTGTTATTAAAGACTGAAAGCAGACCAACAGTTTAGCTGGATAGTTAGCAGTCGCCGAGTTTGCTGAGAAATGTGTGAAAACTCTCAAGATGCAAAAAGGATCTACAATGGATGAACAGAAGGTTTAATTTAAAATAACATAATTAAGAGCATGAATAAAGGGACCTTCTTTAGCTCATTCTTTTCTTTTACATTATTTATTTTGATAGATTTCTTTATTTTCCAATAACTTATCAAACACTTTGGGATGCCATCTTGCACCCAGCTGTGCGCTTCAATCCGTTCTGGAAATATAGACCTTCTTGTACAAGTTCATATGAATCACAGCTGCAGCCCAGCATCTATCCGATCCATGAGATCTTCAGTGAGCCACTACAGCATTAAAGCGCTGCGAGTCTTTCAGCACATTTCATTCTGTCAGAGTCTCTTTTAAAAACACACAGACAATCACACCACGTGCAAACAAACCCAGCTTCTCTCACACATTCCCAGCAAACCCCATCATTCTTTGCTCCAAATGATTTAAACCAGAACAGATTGAGATCAAACTGGACACCAGTGCAGATTTGAAGGTTTATCTGACGTAAATCTACAACACTTAGGAGTAATTGCAGTAAAAAGGTTAAGGTGCGACGCAGGATCAGCTTTTCTGTTCGGAGCAGTGGGGGGGCACTAAAGCTTTGTGTTTACTCCTCCGCCATTTCCTGCAAATCAGGCTGAATCATCTGATTACTTTAGATGACGGCAAATCTAATTAGCTAAATGTGTCTCCTCTGAAAACCCTGAGAGACCTTTCAACAGTGGGAGCGCTCATCTCGTCCTCTCACAACAAACAGGGGCCATATTCCTGATCTGTTTGTGAGGATTTCCAGGAATTGCAAGAACAAATGAGCTTGCATACAGCTGACACCGTTTTCAGCAAGCTCATCGTTAAAGTTCAGTGTCTTTGACGAGCGGTTCTGAAGTCTGCAAACTTACAAATCAGTGTTTGAGCAATCTGAATATGCAATTCCTCCCGGGGGAATAGAGTTTAGTGACTTAGTGTAGAACTTAATGAAAGTATTTAAATAATATACATAATAAGTTAAAGTACAATTAAAACATAAAACAAATACATTTATATTTAACAATTAGAAGCTTAAGTAAAATGTTTCAAACAAAGTTAACATTTAATACAAATAGTTATATTAAAAAAATCTAACTTAAACAAAATGCAATGAAATGAAAAATATCGAATAAAACAAATAAAATATTTTGCATAAAGGAGTTCAAGTGAGAGGGTGCAATACAAAAACACAAAATAGGAAAATAAAGAAAAATCTCAGAAGGAAAAGAATACACTTTGCTCTCTAAGGGATTTCAACACACATTCTAGATATCGATTTGCAGGTTTAAGGAACAAAGAAAGACGGAAGTGAAAGCAGAATCCGAATGTCTCAACGTACGCCACCTTACAAAAAGGGAAACCTGAATACGAGGAAGATTGGCAAACCTGCATTATGCAAAAGCATGCACACCGCTCCATGGCCGGAGAAAAGAGAAACCCGAGGAGAGGCAGACTCTGACAGCTTCCTCTGTTCCTACTTCCTTCTGTCCGAGAGTCTGGCTCTGTGATATTCTGAGAGGAGGCTGAAGAAGTGTGACTGAAAACAACATGGCTCCATGGTGTTGATGGTTGCTTGCCATTTTGCACACTACTGCATGGTTTGGGACAGCTTGTAATTGGCCTACCGTGCATTATTAAACACATTGGGATCTCGCTTGGGTACCAAATATGGGGAGATCAAGATGTAAATTGGGATTTCAACACTATAGAAATATCATATATCAATGGTGGTTCAGTGTGAGTGTTCCAGGGATACATTACATATTTTAAGAACACGTTCTAGGCTTAAGTTTACTGCACAAAAAATGGACTTTTTTTTACTCCCAATGTTATTTAGTTTTACTCATGATTTCAAACTGAGTAATGAAACACAATACATTTAATAATAATTCAGTTAGCTCTACATGGTTTCATCTAAAAAGGACGCTTTTTCTCCCAAAAAAGACACAATTTTTAAGAATACCAGATGTCGTTTATCATAAGAGAAAATATTTGAATCTTTTTTAAATTGAAATCTTCACCTAGAACATATACATGTATATATATATATATATATATATATGTTTATGTTTATTTTATTCTTCTGTTCTGGACATCCATGTTATTTTAGATTAATTAGATTATTTTATTTATTAATTGGAATAAAGATCCAAACAAAACTCGACCCCACTGATCAATTTGCGTTTTCTCAGTGATGCCTATTCTCATGCTATCTTTCAGAATTAACTCCAAGTATGGGAAAGATGTCCTTGTCATGGTCAATGAACTCTCGCTCTATTCTTTGCACTAACAGCAGCAGGAATTCAGGATATCCCCACAAACACTCAGGACTGCATGCCCTGCAGAAAGTGGTACAGTCCACCAACGACTTCCCAAACTGCACCACAACCTGAGCAGGATCCAAGACTGGGAAACACATTAGGGATTCAGGGCCATCCCGGACGCGGAGTCCTTCAACTAATGGGGTAAAAGAAGCAGTCAGGATCAGAATTTAGAGAATCAGGAGGAGCTTCTACCCTCAGGCCATCTGAATCCTGAGCAAGGACGCTGCTAGCCCTCCTGATGGACTACATGTTACCTCCACCCTCCCGTGAGACCCAGCAGCCATATTTAATGGTGGATCAGCTATGCAGAACGTGCATCCATATATGAAACCAGATCAACAATTGAAACAAAGCTTGACCCTGTGGATCAGCGTTTGCCTTCTTTCTTATAATCAGCTTATCCTTCACATATTTTCTAGCTTTTGGAGTACCTGGTTTTCTCCAAGAAGGGCCAGAATCAAAGTACATTTCCTTTGTTAAGGTTGATAAACTTTTATCTGGACACTCAAAACATTCTCTACCTGCAATGTGCAGAGTGTCTGTGGACCCTGCAGAGAGTGGTACAGTCCAACAAACACCTCACAACATTCTCTCCAAGAAAACCAAGGCTGGGAGAATCATTAGGGATTCAAGGCTTTTCAAGCAGCGCATCCTTTGAGCAGTCAGGATCAGCCGGGAGAGTAACTGAGATGTCGTTGACGTTGCATTCACCCATCCAATGCATCCCCCATGGTGAATCGTCTATGCGTAGCGTGTTGCAGTAAGCATTGCTGCCCGGTCAGAGCATGGATTCCCCCCGGGGGAACGAGCTGCAGCTGAGAAACCTCGCCCTCTGGAGCTGCTCTGTAACATCATCTCTGAAATATGGCTTATCTCAGCAGCACGATGTGCCGTGCACGACAACCCGGAGAGCTTTGGTTACACAGCTGTTTACTTTACAGTCCTCCCCACCCAGGCACGTTATTGCATTAGCATGATCAACACGTGGAACATGTGTCTGCTCACTGACATTTTACCACCTTACACAATCCTCATTCATTTTTATCTGGGGAGCGTCCAGAACTTTTTTTCCATGTCCTGCAGCCAGGCCGCACAATGCATGAAGTGATAATCCCCGCCAGAAGGAACATCTTGATTTTGTTTTGTATACGTTTGTCTGGTTTTATATAGATACCGACAGAACTTTGGCTCCGTGCAACTCCTGTGTGATTCAGTGAATGGTTTCAGTATGACGGCTGTCCTCATTTGATCCCTGTCTTTTATCATATTTAAAGCATGTCTTTGTTCTTTTAACCCATGAAACATCACCATTAAACCCTTTACTACATTAGAGTCAAGGCTCACAGATGGCTACACAAAAGCACCAACCATTTCACCTCCACCCTTAACCAGAAATCATACGTTTGGCTAATGAAAAGCACCATCAATACTTCTATTTTTTATATACATATATATATAATATATAGTGCCAGGGGGACATGCTGTTAAGACAACAACAACAACAACAACGTTGCAATGATGAACATAACTATTTACACTTCTTGAAGACACGCAACTATATCAGCATTAATTTAGCCTGCACTAGCATATTCACGCTCTTTTAGCTCTGTTTTGGTCTCCACCTATTCCTAAAATCACCTTAACACGATCACTATAAGTGGTTTACACAACAGACAGTCATCCCATCTTCTGTTAGGATAAGCAATATGAAGTAGCACAGTTTTGGCAAGTTAACGATAGCTCTTAGCTTGTGTTAGCTTAAGCCATTGCCTGCCACTGGAAAATAACGCTTACCGTAGCTTTATGGGATTTGTGCAGCCTCATCATTCATGGTGATAAATCCTAAAAGGAAACATATAAATGAGAGCAGCGTTAATGTTTTGGTAATATATAACCAACTGTTCATATTGTAAAAGACTGGTGTGGTCTGTTAAGCGACTCAGCATGTTCATAAAGACCATAGTGGTCCGATTATACAATACTCTTTGGCCCGAACACAGACTGTGACACCTGGAAAACACCAAGACTCACTCAACGTCTGGACACCTCTTTAGCTGTGGAGCCCGTGGGCAACATCATATTTTGGGAAATGGATCTGACTTATCAGGACGGAGGATACGAACGGAGCCAAACACTGAGAGGTCCTATAAGAGACTTGGCTGCGGAATACACACTCACACACACACTCTCACACACACTCAGTAAAAACACAAGTGGTTGTGGCACCTAGGCAGCGAGCCAAAGCGAAGCTGGAGAGCCTTCAAGTTAGGCTGTCCTTGGATAACCCAGCTGAAGGTTCAACTTTAACGCCAGCAAAGCAAACTGCAGCGGGCCGAAGCTAACCTGGAATAAACCCCCTTCAAGTCTGACAAAACTTAGAGGGTCTGCGAGGAAGTAACTGCTCAAATAAAAGTCAGAAGGCCTCACACCAGACTCAAGAGAAATGTGCTTCAGAAGTTTGACCGCAGGATCATTTGTGTTTACGTGAGTCCCTCAGCAGAGGATAGAGGGGCTTACCTCTGCAGACTTTGTGACCAGATATGCATTGAAGTTGTGTTGAGTTGCACCATAAGTCAGCAAAATTTGAAATCCTGAATTTTCTTCTGCATTTTGGGGTAAAGTGTGTTTATTGAGAGGCCACAGAAATACTGAAAACTCACTTTCAACTCCGACAAAGTGAACGAGGGGTTGTCCAAACCAGCGGGGAGCCGAGCCATTTCTAGCATTTTGAAGTCCTTAACAAGGTAGAGAGGCCTCAAGGGCACTGAAGGAGTGAAGCCTTGGTTCAAGGGGCCCTGTTCTGCTCATTTTCTACTTTAAATAGTCCTCTCCTGCTGATGTTCAGGTGTATATCAGTATGTAGTGTCTCTACTTTAAAGAGTCCTCTCCTGCTGATGTTCAGGTGTATATCAGTATGTAGAGTCTCTACTTTAAAGAGTCCTCCCCTGCTGATGTTCAGGTGTTTATCAGTATGTAGTGTCTCTACTTTAAAGAGTCCTCTCCTGCTGATGTTCAGGTGTATATCAGTATGTAGAGTCTCTACTTTAAAGAGTCCTCTCCTGCTGATGTTCAGGTGTATATCAGTATGTAGTGTCTCTACTTTAAAGAGTCCTCTCCTGCTGATGTTCAGGTGTATATCAGTATGTAGTGTCTCTACTTTAAAGAGTCCTCTCCTGCTGATGTTCAGGTGTATATCAGTATGTAGAGTCTCTACTTTAAAGAGTCCTCTCCTGCTGATGTTCAGGTGTATATCAGTATGTAGAGTCTCTACTTTAAAGAGTCCTCTCCTGCTGATGTTCAGGTGTATATCAGTATGTAGAGTCTCTACTTTAAAGAGTCCTCTCCTGCTGATGTTCAGGTGTATATCAGTATGTAGAGTCTCTACTTTAAAGAGTCCTCTCCTGCTGATGTTCAGGTGTATATCAGTATGTAGAGTCTCTACTTTAAAGAGTCCTCTCCTGCTGATGTTCAGGTGTATATCAGTATGTAGTGTCTCTACTTTAAAGAGTCCTCTCCTGCTGATGTTCAGGTGTATATCAGTATGTAGAGTCTCTACTTTAAAGAGTCCTCTCCTGCTGATGTTCAGGTGTATATCAGTATGTAGAGTCTCTACTTTAAAGAGTCCTCTCCTGCTGATGTTCAGGTGTATATCAGTATGTAGTGTCTCTACTTTAAAGAGTCCTGTCCTGCTGATGTTCAGGTGTATATCAGTATGTAGTGTCTCTACTTTAAAGAGTCCTCTCCTGCTGATGTTCAGGTGTATATCAGTATGTAGTGTCTCTACTTTAAAGAGTCCCTTCAACTGTTCTTCAGTGGTATTGTGCTCTCTATTAAAAAGACAGCTCTTGCAGAGCGTTCTGCATACAGAAACGACCTTGAGTCATTACAGCTAAAATGTCTGTTGCGTCACTCTTTCATTTCACCGGTGCTGCCGCTGTGAGATGGAGGTCACGGGGAGATCTCAGAAAGAGTTTGATGCATAAAATGAAGCAAATGAAAGCAAGTATTCACTGAGCTTTCAGAGCCCCCGCAGCACCGAATGACCACGTCAGCGCGCTTACATTATCCTGACGATTACAAGGTTTCTGAAGCTGGTCTGACACAAGAGAAGTGATGATCCCTTATTGCCAGTTTTGTGAGGATTTATCAGGAGTAGCTGATTGAAAGCAGCTGATGCCATACATGCATGCGTTGTTGCTCGTGTTTGCCATCACCGGTGATCAGATGTTGAGGTAGCTTAAGCAGATTAGAAGATGATCTGGTCTTTAATCTAGCATGCAGGGTACACTTTAATTAGATTCCCTCATGTCTGGTTTCAAACTAAGGTCGGCAGAAGGTGTTTGTTCTTGTTGTCAGGAACCGTAGTCTTTTTTTACTCTAACCTCCATATCTTCATTTGTATGCTGACTAGCTTCTTTTCCACTAGCTTGACAGCGGGCGAAACGTGTCATAAAGTCTGCGATAATAAAGCCCACCCATTTAGAGGGAAGATATGATTGGGCCATTGTACAGTCCCCTGACATTACTCTGTCGTTGACTTACTACAGCTGGGCCCTCTGTGCATTTATAGCTGGACCCCCAATTACCTCCTGTCTTCCCAGTAACTCCAGAGAGGCCAGAGGAGCTTCTTTCATTTAACCCTTCACACTCCAACAGAAGCTGAATGGGCAGATTCGAAAGATCTTTTGAAATGTTATTTTAAACACAATTAAATAAAGTTATTTTGGTCAAAAGAAAAAATATAACAAAAGATATTCTGACGGTTTGCCACTGATGTGTAAAGTTTCGGTTTGAGGGACTATGCATGTAAATTAGCATTATTGCTGACTCCGGCATATTTTCATCTTTTACTTTATACTATATTGGGGAGGCTGTGGCACAGTGGGTTGAGTGCACTGGTTCAATCCCAACTGCAGTCAGCATGTTGTATTGGGACCCTTCACCCCGACTGGATTGGATTCCCCACAGTATTGTAAGTTGCTTTGGATAAAAGCCTCTAACAAGTCACATGTAATGTAGTGTTATAATAATTAAGACGAACACTCCCTGTCAAACCCACATTTAACCTCTTCTGTTGATGCACTTCTTTTCCCTCTTACCTGCATGTTTGTATACTGCTCAAATTTAATTGGATGTCAACATGAGACTCTGCTGCCTTCTTGGCCAGATCGCTACACCACCGTAGCTCGGCATTGCAAAAGACTTTTAGTCCCTAATAACTGCTTGTATCTGAAGGATGAACGAAGGGGTTTTAAAACACTGCTGTCAGGAAAGTGAAGTGTTGCATTGAAAGATCCGGACAGCAGCGCACCAGAGGCGATTGCAAGTTGATTCTGACAGCTGAACAGAACCGTGTTAGCAGCTGGCCAAACATCACACCAGTTGGTCAAGAGAGTTGTGCCTCTTCGTCACGATCACATTTCCACACCGAAGAAGCACAACATATTTTCATGTAGACATACAGTACCGTTAAAGAGCTTCGAATCAGCTGTTGGTTTCATCGTTTCCTCCCATAACGGCTACTTTAACAGAGATACAATCTGTATAATTCAGAGACATTTAGAGACGTTATGGAACCAATCAAGAATAAATGAAAGGATTCAAACTTAGATGTTGTTGTTTGATGACCCTGCTTTGTTTTCCTGGTGAGAAAAAGGCAGCAGACGTGCAGTTGGTCTTAATATATATTTGATCAATTTCTTTGGGGCCATCTGCAGTGTACAATTGTCTCGACTGAGGAGGTTTAACTGGTGGCTTATTAGTCCATAGTATGTTTAGCTGATCCATTTCAAACAGTGCTAATCCACGACTAATCTTCTGTTTATATTGTGAGGGTTGAAGAAGAGCTTTGCTGAAGAAACACGTTGTCCCATACCTACAGCGAGAGGCATTACTGAGGACTTGAAACTAACACATTAAATCCACACTGTATTTTGATGTTTGGCTTCTAGTTACTTTTACCAACGATGTCCAGATGTTTTTGTTTACAAACCCTTCACACAAAGCAGTATCTACCGTGGCCGAGAGGTGCAAACGTGAGCAGCGTTTACTAAAAGCTGCAGAAACCAAACGCTGCAAGAAGCTCCAACACAACGGAGACCAGGGGACACTAAAGAGAGACGCACACAGCTGGAGACCAGGGGACACTAAAGAGAGACGCACACAGCTGGAGACCAGGGGACACTAAAGAGAGACGCACACAGCTGGAGACCAGGGGACACTGAAGAGAGACGCACACAGCTGGAGACCAGGGGACACTAAAGAGAGACGCACGCAGCTGGAGACCAGGGGACACTGAAGAGAGACGCACACAGCTGGAGACCAGGGGACACTAAAGAGAGACGCACACAGCTGGAGACCAGGGGACACTAAAGAGAGATGCACACCGCTGGAGACCAGGGGACCCTAAAGAGAGACGCACACCGCTGGAGACCAGGGGACACTAAAGAGAGACGCACACAGCTGGAGACCAGGGGACACTAAAGAGAGACGCACACCGCTGGAGACCAGGGGACACTAAAGAGAGATGCACACAGCTGGAGACCAGGGGACACTAAAGAGAGACGCACACAGCTGCCGACCAGGGGACACTAAAGAGAGACGCACACAGCTGGAGACCAGGGGACACTAAAGAGAGACGCACACGGCTGGAGACCAGGGGACACTAAAGAGAGATGCACACCGCTGGAGACCAGGGGACCCTAAAGAGAAACGCACACCGCTGGAGACCAGGGGACACTAAAGAGAGACGCACACAGCTGGTGACCAGGGGACACTAAAGAGAGACGCACACCGCTGGAGACCAGGGGACACTAAAGAGAGACGCACACAGCTGGAGACCAGGGGACACTAAAGAGAGACGCACACAGCTGGAGACCAGGGGACACTAAAGAGAGACGCACACAGCTGGAGACCAGGGGACACTAAAGAGAGACGCACACAGCTGGCGACCAGGGGACACTAAAGAGAGGCGCCAGTTGTCAGGATAGCTGAGAGGTCTCACATGGTGAGTGTCCAGTTTCTGATTGAAGACAACAGTTCAGCTCACACTCAACAAGCAGCTCTTATACCAACCTCTCTCTCCTATTAATACTAAAGTTCTTCTTTCTGTTTGCTTCATTTGGGTCCATGAGTTAGTGGGAGGGGTTCAAACTACACCCATATTTCCCCATAAACAGCAAGCCAATAAACAGAGCAGTCCTGCATTGTTCAGGGAACTGAGGAATGTCTTCAAATGGGTCCGCAGGGAGCAGATCCGGATCCAGAGAGCAGTGCTACGCTATCACTGACAGGATTTAGCTTTGAGATGTTCACTGTTCATCAGGGCAATGGACAGCACATATTAATGTGGTTTAAAGAGGCTTATCGGCACCAAACTTGCAGTACGTTTAGTGATGGGAAAAAGTCCCATAGTTAACATCATTCAGGGTTTTCATAGTAAAATACAGCATGAGGCGCTAAAGTCACTTCCGGTCTAAATTAAGCCCCGCCCACTTTCAGATGTAAATCCTGCATCAGAGCGAAGCTGAAAATAATAGTGCCTTCTTGTCTTAAAGCTGCTGAGTCATATATCGCACCTCCAACAACACATAAATCCAGAGCTCCGGTTCCTTTAAAAAAAAAAAAATTAGATATTTTTTGGGGGCTTTTTGCCTTTAATCGGATAGGACAGTGGAGGGTGACAGGAGAGTGGTAGAGAGAGTCGGGATGGGATCCGGAACGGACCACGGGTCGGGAATCGAACCCGGGTCGCCGGCGTACGGTGCAGGTGCCCAGCCAGTTGCGCCACGTCCGGAGCACCTGCAGCGGTTTCTTTACTTCCTCTCCAGAAAAAAGGAGAGTAAAGAAAGGATCAGAAATCTCAGTCTCAGTGTCAGCCTGCTGCCTGCCACTCGTCCCCCGCAGACCCACCGGACATCCATCCCCTCTATATTCTCCGTAAGCTGTCTCTGCCGTCTGACCAGACATCTGACCCCATCTCCATATTTCTGGACCCAGTGAACCCTTTCTGACCAGCAGAGAGATTGTTTCCTGGCAGCACTTTAACATTTTCCAGGAAAAATCTGCATTTTGGTTTGAGGGCGCACGCTGACAGTAAGAGGGAGCAGAGACGCTCTTACTGGTTAAGACTAAACCCTGGAAACATATTCTACTTTATTCCACGTGTTGGTGCATAGCCTTTCAGACTGCAGTCAGAAACCGTTTTCTCTCAGTGAAGGGAGGCATGCAGCTGTTTATCACCTCCTTAAACTGCAGTTCGGTAACCACAATAACATGAAACTATGTTTCCCTTTTCACATGTAAGAAGCTGAATGAAAGAGAAGTTTGATGTGGTTGTCTTAGCACCGAGAAGGACTCAGTATAGCCGTTGAAGCCTCCCTTCAAACACATGTATCAGTGTAAAGCATTACCAGTGTAAAGCATTACCAGTGTAAAGCATTACCAGTGAACTGTAGATGTGATGTGATACTGTAAAGGAATTAGAGCAGCTCAATAACAACCTTTGAGCAAGTCCAAACACCGCGCCATGTGACACTTCATACATTATAGACACACGCACGCACTCACACACCCCCTGTCTAGATCTAGAGATGCATCATCCATCAGAGTGTATTTGACCATACAGAGTTCATAATTGTCTACATTAAAGTCTAACCGTTTCGCCCTGAGGATGTTTGATATGAACCACCTGAATCCTCCTCCCTCTGAACTCACATTCAACCGATGACTCGTCAGGGATCTGATCTTCTCAGGCAGTTCTGACTCTACTTTGGATTTGTTCTGGATCTTCTGCAACAGAAGTCTGACCATCGATCTGTGTCTAAATACCCCTGATCTATGCTCTTCAGACTGCAGTGAAATGTCTGCTAGCCTTCAGTGTCACCTGTACTCTGTCCATGCCTCTTTAGTTCAGTAACCTTTAGTCGTGATTTGAACATCTACGTGAAAGGGTCCAACCATAAGGAGTGCAGAAAACCAGTAAAAAGTTACGTTAGACCAGTAAATACAATCAGATGAGGCCATTTCCTCTCTAAGCAACATTACTATACTTGCTCTGACCTCCAGTAATACGATCTGCGCGCCATGCCTTCAACACAAACACAAGAGTTGTTTTTCTTGGATGTTTTTCAAGCCGGAGATCAGAAACCAAGTTTGGTTATTTAATTAATGATGTTAATAAGATGTTAAGTAGCCTTTGAAAAGTGTATCATAACCCAAACCGATTCTAGTCTATGGGTTTTCTAAGGCTTTTCTACAACAGTTTCTAGAAGTTTGACCACAATTTCTGTACAAAGAGTAGTGATTCATGTCTTTCAGTACTGGATTAACTGTAGTGAAATGTCTCTTAGATGTCAGTGTTGCTTCTACAGACGTTAAGCTATGATAACGTCGTCAATGGAGCATCCAGCAACCTTCAAGCCTTCTCTCTGAACCTCAGTAGACACCTAAAGGAAAGGGTCCATATCTTAAGATTGCCTAAAGTCAGTAAAACGTTACTCTGGTCTAGAAAAGGTCCCTGAAAAGGAACCCTTCTCCAGACGGTGCTTCTTAAAGTAACGTTACTGTACCCGCTGTGTTGATGCACAAACATGATGGCTTGTATGCCGTATAGAAGAAATGGCACTCAATCAAAAAGCAAACAGTAGAGCTGGAAAGCAAAAGAACGTCAGTTGTGTCTTAGACTAACTTTCTGTAACATACTATTACTAGAAGCGTGTCCACAGAGACCTGTTTTAGTTCTTGTACTGTATGACTCTACGTCTGGTAGCCTTCAGTGTTGCCTCTACTCTGTCCATGAACGCTTGCCCCCCCACACGGCCTGTTGTGCCAGCTGTGTTGAACACAATAACTGGTTCTGTGTTTTTCTTGGATGTTTTTCAAGAGAGAGATCAGAAGCCAAGCGCAGATGAGATGTTAGACTTTGAAATGTGTGTCATTATATGAACCTCAGTGAACAGTTTAAAGTTATTTAGTATTGAGATTGTTTTAGTTTATCTAAAATGAAAAACATACTGGGAAATATTTTGTATTACTTGAAAGATAAATATTTAAAATGCTCAAAAATTAGCAAAAAATCTAATTCTGCAAACGATATTTACATGATCAATTAACTGAGCGTCCATTGCACTTTGTCTCCATCGTTACACACTTTTCCAATCAAATGTAGACATCATTTTAGACTCTCTTAAGAATATCCATCTCAGGTGTTTATGCAGAAATTGAAAATGCACATTAAACCGGGACTGCAAAAGTATCCATTTCATAGCCATTTTCACGAGGTTTTTGCACAGGACTTCAATATATTTAGTGCCCTTCTTATTATTCCCAATCATTTCCTGCTACCTGATTGCACAGCGATCTCCCAGCAGCTCATTAGCTCATTGTACAGCATGCTGCTCAGGAGAAAATATGACCATCTGTTTTCAAATATAGATTTTTCAGATAACTTGCAAGAGAGGAAAATCAGCTAAATCTATGCATCTGAGACCGAGACATCGTGGGTCGTTTGGGTTCAGCTCTAAAAAAGTCTGGAGCCTACAAGACCCGCAATGCATCTCTCCTTTCATCTTTTAAACTGTTCCCCCGGCCTGTAGCGCAGATTTTAAAAACGTTGTAATCTCCGAAACCTAAACTGAGATAACCCCGGTGTCCTCATCTCTCTGTCTTCACAAAGCTGCAGAGGAGACGTTATGTAACCGTGAAAAAAGGAGAGGGCCACTCCTCAGGATTCGGACTAAAATTTCTCTTTTTAATCGGTCGGATTTTGAAACCATAACCTGCCTGTTTATTGGAGAGCTGATTGCCTGATTGTGTCCTCACATTACCGACTGTAATCGAGCCCAATGACCGTGTGAACTGCCTTTAAACTCAATCTGATGCATGTGTGTGTGAGTCTTTGTGTCACGTTACCTATACCGAAACTGGACACCTCACAGCCGATGTGATTTCATTTGAAGAACAAAAGCCCAACCTCACACGTACAAGATTCACGAGCAGACTGCTAAATGTTTTCTATCTGAGCGGCGGCTGCAGCAAACATCTGTCTTATTATAAAGCCCGCTGGAGAATATCCTGTGACCATTACTGAACACTGCAACTGCAAGACAGATTTATGTAACGGCTGCTTTTTAGCACTGTAATTTCCCTGTGATGGTCACGACCAAATACAGAGCTGTGGTTAGAGGTTCACTGAGGAAATTTGTATATTCCAGAAATGGAAAATAGCTCGAAATTTGGATATGATGGAGCCTCAGAACTGACAAAACAAGGACTCAATATAAGATGTATTCATAGAAGGAAAAGAAACATAATTCAATGCCTTTAATAGAGGGGTGCAGGGAGGAAGTATTTCTGTAGGCTGAACCGCATCTCCCTGGTCCAATGGGATTTTTCCATTTTATTATGTCAGACAATAATCTGTGTGTCAAACAAACGTTTATGATACTTACACATCTTGTTCAGAAAGATAATCTCCACATATTAACACCACTTTATGATTTATGAAGTAATAAGCTGATGTTGGGCTATAGAGGAACTACAGCACGGTCACACGACTTCACGTCTCCACCGCTAAGCTAAAGGAGGCTAAAGTTGGGCTATAAAGGAACTACAGCACGGTCACATGACTTCAGGTCTCCACCGCTAAGCTAAAGGAGGCTAATGTTGGGCTATAAAGGAACTACAGCACGGTCACATGACTTCAGGTCTCCACCGCTAAGCTAAAGGAGGCTAATGTTGGGCTATAAAGGAACTACAGCACGGTCACATGACTTCAAGACTTCACCGCTAAGCAAAAGGAGGCTAATGTTGGGCTGTAAAGGAACTACAGCACGGTCACATGACTTCACGTCTCCACCGCTAAGCTAAAGGAGGCTAATGTTGGGCTATAAAGGAACTACAGCACGGTCACATGACTTCAGGTCTCCACCGCTAAGCTAAAGGAGGCTAATGTTGGGCTGTAAAGGAACTACAGCACGGTCACATGACTTCAGGTCTCCACCGCTAAGCTAAAGGAGGCTAATGTTGGGCTGTAAAGGAACTACAGCACGGTCAAATGACTTCACGTCTCCACCGCTAAGCTAAAGGAGGCTAATGTTGGGCTATAAAGGAACTACAGCACGGTCACATGACTTCACGTCTCCACCGCTAAGCTAAAGGAGGCTAATGTTGGGTTATAAAGGAACTACAGCACGGTCACATGACTTCAGGTCTCCACCGCTAAGCTAAAGGAGGCTAATGTTGGGCTGTAAAGGAACTACAGCACGGTCACATGACTTCACGTCTCCACCGCTAAGCTAAAGGAGGCTAATGTTGGGCTGTAAAGGAACTACAGCACGGTCACATGACTTCACGTCTCCACCGCTAAGCAAAAGGAGGCTAATGTTTTTCAATTGAAATACTTTTTCATGCTGTCTTCAGTCACTGCTATGTAATATTTCCTGCTGTCTCTGTGTTGTATGAAATAATAAAGTCAATATCTTTGGTTTTGGACCGACTAAACAACACATTTATAAACACCAGCTTTGAGTTGGAGAAACCAGAATTTCAAACACTTCTATTTTCTAACATTTTACAGACCAACATGTAATTGTTCTTCCCAGAACACAGTTGGATGTTTGATCAGTATTTACAATAATTATTATTTGCAGCCCAGATTTAAACCAGGCTGCATTTTATTTGAACAAAACCCTCCCATAAAAACAATCAAAGGCTCCTGTACGACATCAGCTTCATGAACTCCAGCACTGAGTGGAGCACAATGCTTCTTATTACACGGCTAAATTATAGCTCACAATATGAAGTTCAAAACGCCTGCCGGTTGGATTATCTGAATCGGTGAAGATAATAAGGTAACAACCCCCCTACGCATTGTATGTCGTATATCATCCGCTCGAGCAACAAGTTGTCTTACATTTTTATGTCTGCAGCCGAGGAAAAACACATTCTCTGCACACAGATTATCTAAAACCAATGGGACACAATCGTTAACCAAATATGATGCATTATGGGTAAATAGAAAGTCATTACTGAATACTTTGTGGTTGTTTCTTAGGGATATGGCTAATAAAGTGCTGGGTTTATTGTGTTTCTTGTCTCTCTTGTGATGGTCCTCCTTAAAATCAAACGCAAATGCAAATTTAAAAAAGGGTCTCATTATCACTATTATTATTATCACTATTATTACTACTATTATTATTACTACTATTATTATTTGATATATATTCTTTAGGCTGAAGTTTGTTTATTAGTTCCTATTTCACTTTTCACAGATAAAGAATGAAAGACCCGCTCCCAGACTACGCCATGCTGGGGGTCATATGAGGTCAACACATTGATTTGAACAATTTCTCCCGTTGTTGTTTAGTCCAAAATAAATTAATCAATCAGGCAAAATGAATAAATAGACAGAAAGGAATTAAAGGTCGCCTATTTTACTCTTCTTCCACAATATATTCCAGGTGTCAGATATATATCCGGAGCCTGTCTCTGATTGGCTGAAAGACCAAACAGATCATTGCAGCATCCCATAATCCCCTCAGCCCTGTTCCAAAAGAGCTGATTCTGTGTCTGTAGATTTAAATGCTAATAAGCTGCTGCTGGCCACGCCCCTCTGAGAGATGATTGGTTTAAAGAAACACAATGTTGCTCTAGGAGGAGATCCAGGTGTCAGTAAGTCCTTTTTAATTCAAGGTCATGTGAGGAAATGTCAGGAGTTGGGGCATGTTAACTCCTCACCTGTCCTCACATGAGGGGGCGGGGCTTAAACTGCAGCATAACAAGTTCCAACACACACCTGGGAGTAATTATACCGAGTATTACTAATGCAGGTACACCAAGCAGCTGCATGCAACGTGCATATGTACACTGAACGCTGCACGCTAATCAGCTTCTTGCAATATGATAGCTGCTTGTGATTATAATAATAGACTTTCTGATTCGTTTAATCTGATTTGAGTGATTTATTATCATCCCGTTTTGATTATTTTATATAAAACGACCACTTAAAGCTGACGTTAGTCTCCCTGTAGTGGTAAAAACGTTTCAGTTTTAATTTGCAGATTTAGAAACCACAACAATGATGGTTTGTTTTAGACTGTATCAGAACGAGTGTGATAATCCCCGTTTCTTGCTCGTATATTATTTATTTACCAAAATCATCTACTATGATCACAAATATACCTTTCCTCTTGCACACATCTCATCAACTCCATACACGTATGCTGTCTAAGGTTCACGTGCACGCAGAGAAATGCAGAAATGTGTTCAAACCCGTCTCAAAATCGCCACCGATGTGCTTCCATACCCATGCATTGCTCCCACAGAAAAGTGGCAAATCAGCAGCTGGATGTCCTTAAATACCCTCAGCTGAGAAAAGAGCTGCCTTCACGAGCTCCTTGGAAACTCCCCTGCTGCATGGTGTAAAATATGACTCGTCAAGCATTTGAGTGCAGATTTACTGTCAACAATGCATGCATCAAAATAAACAAGGTGCATGAATAAAAATGCAAAAATGTCAGAAACATAATCGCATATTTGACTGAAATCTTGAATGAAATCAACGTAAAAAATGCCTTTTCTGCAGCTGTGTTTTACATTTACTAAACGTTAGTATTTCTGTGTGTTTTGGATCAGTGTTCCTGCTGTCATATTGTCAGTGCTATCCGCCCCCCGAAGCAAGAAAAAAAAAACTCCCAGTCACCTTGCTGGATCATTCATGCACGAACACACTTGTGTTTTCTGACAGCCTCTGAATGCATCATCTTTTCTAACATGTCACCTATCAGTCTGCACACTACGGCAAGGCAAACAGAACAGTTTTTAATTATTCCTAAAACACACAAAGAGATTACTGTCACTCATTTTAAAGCATTAACAAACAACACACACTTCAATTAATTACCCTCTGATTAAGAGGAATATTTGAGGTCACTAATGCACTGTCAAAGTATTGCTATGTTTGCATATGCCAGATGTTTTATCAAGCGCTTCAGTGAAAAGTTGCCAAAACGAAAGCAAAGGTTGCATCAGAAAAACAGAGCTGAAATATGTCAGTAAAAGTGAAGCAGACACATCATTATTAAAGCCGTTATATGCATTTAGATTCAAGGGGGAAAACGACAACTTGGGCCCATAAAGCAACTCCCTAAAGTGTCCATAAAAGCTAGCCCCGGATACAGGCTTTCCCCCTGCACCGACAGACCTCGGCCCAAAAATCAGCCAATTTAAATTGCTCTCGCTTTTTGTCCAAATTAACAACACATACATCAACTTATTGTTAAGTTCCTGAATCATAACAAGGTTGGGTTTAATTCGGCTTGCATTAAACACACTAGATTGGCAATAATATTGAAACTTTTCTGTTCAATTCTTTATATTCCTGCAATCGCAATCAGACAAAATCCACCACCGTGGGCGTAAAGGAGCAATGTTGCCCAATTATAAAGTTTAAATATCACAGTATAAAAGTGCAGATTTCTGGGTTAATTACACCCCGAATTGTCATTAAGAGCGGAGTTATTCTGGACATATCTGAGACATGTTTTCCCAGGTGAGAAGCGCCTGCAGAAAACCAATGCAATGTAAATTCGCAGAACATTTGAATGTAGTTCGGCAAACATTTCCCCCTCATTAGGACACAAATATCACATGTGTTGATGTTTCAAAGCGTGAACATTCACATTTGCGTAATGCATGGCCAGCAAGCATGTTTTTTTTGTTGTTGTTTTTTGGAGAGGCATGTCATTGGCTGTCAAAAAAAATACCCAAAAAATTGAAACATACCGCATATGCAAAGACGAAGCTCCTATCCACAAAATATTATTTTCGGTCCCAGTGCCCGAGCATTCCTCCTCCACCGGACCCGGGGATGATCTCCTGCTGTCGGCTAAACTGAGCGGGACACAGCGCCAGGGTTTAACCTGAAATGACCCACGCTGGTGCAAATCAGGCGAGGGCTGTGCACGGTGTCTGCGTGTGCACGGTGTGTGTGGAGTGAGTGTGTGTGCACGGTGTCTGTATGGAAGTGTGCGCTAACAGTGCATGTGGATACCAGACTCTGCGCTCTGGACGCAAATAAAAAAACTTAGAACATGGAGCCCGAAAAGAAAAGCTTGAAACCCCGTACCGACCGACCGACACTCCGGAGGATCTCTACCCGGGATCCGGGAGCTGATTCTCGGGCAGGGCCGAGCAGAATAAGCCTCGCCCTGATCACAAAGTTTTTTTTCCTCTTTCAATGGCGGTTGGCTGCTTTTAGTGAAGGCCTGCTTACATGTCGACAGGGCAGGAAACAGGGAGCTCAACTTACTGAGTGCGAGAGGAAATCCAGGAGGGGGGAACACAAAATATGTTTATTTAGTACATATTATTTATTGTAATAATGATCATAAAAGTCATTTTAAAAATGCATTTAAATTTGCTTTAATTATTTTTAAATTATATAGAATTGCAATATTAAAAATAATCCATGGCATATACTTTTATTCAAATCAAATGTGATTTTGTTCTCATTAGATATTCACTTTTTACAGAATAGCAATGGTTGGTTTCAGACTTGATTCAAAGACAAATACAAAATAATTGATCTACTTTTATTCTCATTTAATGTCCTTTTTATTTCCATTTTTGCAGATCTTGTATTGTTTGATACAAAGAATAAATGTGAATGAGTGCATATGTGTGTGAAAAGAAAAAGGGGACTTCACTGGAGTCATACTTCTCCAAAAGCCATTTCCATGTGTCTGATGCTCAGCAAATCATTGAACAATAAATCCATTCAGATCATCAAAACTGCAGGAACCAACACCTGAGTACTTCTACCTTACTCAAGTACAAGGTCTGAGTACTTCTACTTTACTCAAGAACAAGATCTGAGTACTTCTACTTTACTCAAGTACAAGACCTGAGTACTTCTACTTTACTCAAGTACAAGATCTGAGTACTTCTACTTTACTCAAGAACAAGACCTGAGTACTTCTACTTTACTCAAGTACAAGATCTGAGTACTTCTACTTTACTAAAGTACAAGATCTGAGTACTTCTACTTTACTCAAGAACAAGACCTGAGTACTTCTACTTTACTCAAGAACAAGACCTGAGTACTTCTACTTTACTCAAGAACAAGATCTGAGTACTTCTACTTTACTCAAGAACAAGACCTGAGTACTTCTACTTTACTCAAGAACAAGACCTGAGTACTTCTACTTTACTCAATACAAGATCTGAGTACTTCTACTTTACTCAAGTACAAGATCTGAGTACTTCTACTTTACTCAAGTACAAGATCTGAGTACTTCTACTTTACTCAAGTACAAGATCTGAGTACTTCTACTTTACTAAAGTACAAGATCTGAGTACTTCTACTTTACTCAAGAACAAGATCTGAGTACTTCTACTTTACTCAAGTACAAGATCTGAGTACTTCTACTTTACTCAAGTACAAGACCTGAGTACTTCTACTTTACTCAAGTACAAGACCTGAGTACTTCTACTTTACTCAAGTACAAGACCTGAGTACTTCTACTTTACTCAAATACAAGATCTGAGTACTTCTACTTTACTCAAGTACAAGACCTGAGTACTTCTACTTTACTCATGAACAAGATCTGAGTACTTCTACTTTACTCAAGAACAAGATCTGAGTACTTCTACTTTACTCAAGTACAAGATCTGAGTACTTCTATTTTACTCAAGTACAAGACCTGAGTACTTCTACTTTACTCATGAACAAGACCTGAGTACTTCTACTTTACTCATGAACAAGATCTGAGTACTTCTACTTTACTCAAGAACAAGATCTGAGTACTTCTACTTTACTCAAGAACAAGACCTGAGTACTTCTACTTTACTCAAGTACAAGACCTGAGTACTTCTACTTTACTCAAATACAAGATCTGAGTACTTCTACTTTACTCAAGTACAAGACCTGAGTACTTCTACTTTACTCATGAACAAGATCTGAGTACTTCTACTTTACTCAAGAACAAGATCTGAGTACTTCTACTTTACTCAAGTACAAGATCTGAGTACTTCTATTTTACTCAAGTACAAGACCTGAGTACTTCTACTTTACTCATGAACAAGACCTGAGTACTTCTACTTTACTCATGAACAAGATCTGAGTACTTCTACTTTACTCAAGAACAAGATCTGAGTACTTCTACTTTACTCAAGAACAAGACCTGAGTACTTCTACTTTACTCAAGTACAAGACCTGAGTACTTCTACTTTACTCATGAACAAGATCTGAGTACTTCTACTTTACTCAAGAACAAGATCTGAGTACTTCTACTTTACTCAAGAACAAGACCTGAGTACTTCTACTTTACTCAAGTACAAGATCTGAGTACTTCTATTTTACTCAAGTACAAGACCTGAGTACTTCTACTTTACTCATGAACAAGACCTGAGTACTTCTACTTTACTCATGAACAAGATCTGAGTACTTCTACTTTACTCAAGAACAAGATCTGAGTACTTCTACTTTACTCAAGAACAAGATCTGAGTACTTCTACTTTACTCAAGTACAAGATCTGAGTACTTCTATTTTACTCAAGTACAAGACCTGAGTACTTCTACTTTACTCATGAACAAGACCTGAGTACTTCTACTTTACTCATGAACAAGATCTGAGTACTTCTACTTTACTCAAGAACAAGATCTGAGTACTTCTACTTTACTCAAGAACAAGATCTGAGTACTTCTACTTTACTCAAGTACAAGATCTGAGTACTTCTATTTTACTCAAGTACAAGACCTGAGTACTTCTACTTTACTCATGAACAAGACCTGAGTACTTCTACTTTACTCATGAACAAGATCTGAGTACTTCTACTTTACTCAAGAACAAGATCTGAGTACTTCTACTTTACTCAAGAACAAGACCTGAGTACTTCTACTTTACTCAAGTACAAGACCTGAGTACTTCTACTTTACTCATGAACAAGATCTGAGTACTTCTACTTTACTCAAGAACAAGATCTGAGTACTTCTACTTTACTCAAGTACAAGATCTGAGTACTTCTACTTTACTCAAGTACAAGACCTGAGTACTTCTACTTTACTCAAGTACAAGATCTGAGTACTTCTACTTTTACTCAAGTACAAGATCTGAGTACTTCTACTTTACTCAAGAACAAGATCTGAGTACTTCTACTTTACTCAAGAACAAGATCTGAGTACTTCTACTTTACTCAAGAACAAGATCTGAGTACTTCTACTTTACTCAAGTACAAGATCTGAGTACTTCTATTTTACTCAAGTACAAGACCTGAGTACTTCTACTTTACTCAAGTACAAGATCTGAGTACTTCTACTTTACTCAAGTACAAGACCTGAGTACTTCTACTTTACTCAAGTACAAGATCTGAGTACTTCTACTTTACTCAAGTACAAGATCTGAGTACTTCTACTTTACTCAAGTACAAGAACTGAGTACTTCTACTTTACTCAAATACAAGATCTGAGTACTTCTACTTTACTCAAGAACAAGACCTGAGTACTTCTACTTTACTCAAGAACAAGACCTGAGTACTTCTACTTTACTCATGAACAAGATCTGAGTACTTCTACTTTACTCAAGAACAAGATCTGAGTACTTCTACTTCACTCAAGAACAAGACCTGAGTACTTCTACTTTACTCAAGTACAAGATCTGAGTACTTCTACTTTACTCAAGTACAAGACCTGAGTACTTCTACTTTACTCAAGTACAAGATCTGAGTACTTCTACTTTTACTCAAGTACAAGACCTGAGTACTTCTACTTTACTCAAGTACAAGATCTGAGTACTTCTACTTTACTCAAGTACAAGACCTGAGTACTTCTACTTTACTCAAGTACAAGATCTGAGTACTTCTACTTTACTCAAGTACAAGATCTGAGTACTTCTACTTTACTCAAGTACAAGATCTGAGTACTTCTACTTTACTCAAGTACAAGATCTGAGTACTTCTACTTTACTCAAGTACAAGACCTGAGTACTTCTACTTTACTCAAGTACAAGATCTGAGTACTTCTACTTTACTCAAGTACAAGATCTGAGTACTTCTACTTTACTCAAGTACAAGATCTGAGTACTTCTACTTTACTCAAGTACAAGATCTGAGTACTTCTACTCAATAAATGTCTGAAACTGAAAGTACATCCACTAATTAACCACACCTGGTTCAGGGCACAAACAGTGGACACATTTCTAACTTGGTTAAAGTTCCTGTTCTCCTAAAAAGTGAAAATATCAGCCGATGTGAAAGAAGCAGGAGAAATTAAAGGCAGTTAAACTATAGTGGACATAGTTACAGAATGAGGGAGTAGAAGCCTTTAAATCTGGAGTGAGCAGGTGAACCTAATCAGGTTAACGAGGAGGAAACAGCCTATCAGTGATGAGGGAAGGAAGAGGAAGTGGGATATGTGAGGAATCAAAATGAAATACATTCAGATCTGTAACTAATGCAGCTGCAGTTATAATGACTCGTTTGAAGCTCATTGAGGTTTATTTGGAGCTCATTTCAAAATAGATTTCCAGGATGTATTGCATCTGTTGTCGGTCTTCCTGGATAAAAACATCAGCTAAATAAATTAAAAGAAGAGAACAATAAACTGCAGTTCCACAAATGGCCACTTGAGGTTGACTCTGGAAGGCTGATTGACCTCCATGTTTACAGCCTGGTACCTAAAGTGTTTTGGACCCTTTGGATAATTCCCCCCAACAAATCAATTAGAAGGTGTTTATTTTTATTTTATTTAAACGTTTGAATTATATTCAGGCTCAGAGACTACATCTGTATGGAGATGTGCAGGAAACTTTAAAAAATATATATAAGTAGAAATAAATAAAACTCTAAATGTGGGGAAACAAATAAAAAACTTAAAATAAGTCAATAAAAAAGGTGGACATTTTAAGAGGAATAATTAAAATAATAAAACAGTATCAAATATAAAAAGGTACAAATAAAAATAACAAATTAATAAATAAATAAAGTATAAAAAATGAAATATAAAGTAAATACAAAAATTACATTAAAATAAATACACTCAACATCTAATTGCTTTTTAAACTAGCAGAATATCAAATATAACAGAGTGTCAGGGTTTGGGAAATAGGAGCCAAGTGCAGCAACAAAGGGAGGCAGGTATGGGTACAAACAAAAGGCGAGCTTTATTCCAAAAGCTGTTTTCCAAAAATACGAAGTTTGGGAAAAATCCAGGACATGAAAAACGCTTGACTTGAACACATGAAAGACGACAACGAACTGACAGAGAACACAAGGTGAAGCAGGACTAAATACAAAGACACTAATCACAACACAAGCCACAGCTGGGGAGGGGAGGCAGAACCACAGGGCAACAGGTGACAACAAGGAAACAATCAAGGAAGGAAGGAAAACCAAAAGACAGGAAGTAAAACTACACATGACACAACAGAGGGAAACCATTTCAAAATAAAACAGGAAACAGACACAACACAAGGATCATGACACAGAGGCTTTATATGCTCACTAGTAATTGGCAGTTTTGTCTCTTTTTATTTCCTCCTGTTGGATCTGCAGTACAGGCTCCTGTCAGACTCACAGATTGCAGGTACATTAACAGTGAATGAGTCTGAGGATCTGATGTTTGCTCACCTTACATCCTCTCTGCTGTGTGTTTCACTTGGACGCTCTCCAAGCCACAGAAGTTTATCGAGACGTCACTTCCTTGCAATTCCAAAGCACTGACTGTCACATTACCACACCTGTGAGCCGAGCGGTCTAACACAGCCATCAGGTGTGCAAACACATGGTTGCTTAATTGTAGACACACCAATCAGGTTTAAACACTATAAATACACAGCAGGTGGGTTCACCTGTCTTCAACCAAAATGGAAGGAGTCAGAAGAAGAAGAGTGAGGGTGAGAGGGGGAATCCACGGAGGAGGAGGAGGAAGAAGTGGAGGCCGTGCCACAGGTAGAGGCACAGGTGGAGGTAGAGGAAGACCTGAAGCAGGAGAACGTGCTCAAAGAAGAAGAGGACTAAATTTATCAAATGAAATTCGCGCAACACTAGTTGACCCTGTCGTGAACCACGGATTGACGCTGAGGGAGGCTGGACGTAGAGTCTTAGCAGACATACAGCGGCATCTGTCAGTAGGACATTTCAACAGGAAAACAGGCCACAATAAATCTGTCTGCAGTAATCAGCTGCTTATTGTATGCACCATATCAGCACGTCTGATACCCCTGCCTGTGACATTTTACAGTAGGTTACATGTATTTCTTCCTACATAGGATTGAGGGTCGAGAACAAAGAGGAGGAAGGCGGCCCGTATTCACACGAGAAGAAGAGAGATCATAAACATGATAACGCTATCAGGCTCAGAGAAATTCAAGCCGATGTTATCTGTGACCATGCCATTTTCAATCATGTGCATCAGGTCTCTCAGTCAACAGTGGTCCTGAAAAGGCATCAGGTTCATCAGGGAATTCAGAGAGGGTCAAACAGCTGCTGCTGAGTACGAGGAGGTATGTAGTGTTCACTTTAGCACTGTGATGTTGCATACTGCATACTGTTACATGTACATTTACTGTTCACTACATCTATGCTGAACTACACAATCTTGTCTTTCACTGTATTTCTGAGAGATTTACAGATGGATGCTGAGGAAATCCCACGTGATTTCATCGACATAGATGAGGCAGGGTTCAACCTCACAGAAGCAGGAAGGAGAGGCAGAAATATAATTGGCCACAGGGCTATAACCAATGTCCCAGGGCAACGTGGGGGCAACATCACTCTTTAAACTGCCATTACACAGAATGGGGTCCTGCTCCGTCAGGCCAATATGGGCCCTTACAACACACCCCACCTTCTCACATTTTTGGACCGATTGCAGAACATCGTCACAGCAGTAAACCAGATGCTATACATCGTCATCTGGGACAATGTGTCATTCCACCACTCTGCTCTGGTCCAGAACTGGTTTCAACACCATCCACACACTGCAGTACTATACCTTCCATCACACTCTTCGTTTCTAAACCCAATCGAAGAGTTTTTCTCGGCATGGCGGTGGGGGGTTTATGATCTCCGGCCCCAGGCTCAGGTGCCCCTCATGCAGGCCGTGGAGGAGACCTGTGACCAAATCGACGCCGCAGCTGCGCAAGGATGGATCCGACATTCAAGACGACTCTTCCCACGTTGTC